>NW_027419116.1:0-148491 GCF_009905375.1 Apium graveolens
TGCTGTTCAAACTCCAGAGTTCAACAACACCCTTCTGCATCAAGATGCTGATGATCAGACTTTAGGTGAGCATCAGGATATGGCTATTGATCAGAACTTAGTAT
Organism: Apium graveolens; assembly: GCF_009905375.1. Taxonomy (NCBI): domain Eukaryota; kingdom Viridiplantae; phylum Streptophyta; class Magnoliopsida; order Apiales; family Apiaceae; genus Apium; species Apium graveolens. The sequence continues at coordinate 105 of NW_027419116.1, forward strand.
CAGATCAGCAATTAGAGGATGCTGAAGCCTCCATTGCTACTCACACTGTTGTCTTATCAGAAGATACTGACTCTTTAAGTTCTGATGCTGCAAATGCTGGAGATACTGGTGATGCTGCTCCAACTGTAGATGCTGATGAAGCAGGTCCTTCAGGACATACTCCTCAACAGACTCTTCCTAAGTCTGAACTGGTAAAGGAGTTTGTTATCGGGGATGCACCAGTACCTTGGAGTGAAACTCCTGCAGGTCAGGAGTGGACTAAGGAATGGAACTCAGTTTCATGTGTTCCAACTGCAATACATCTTGCTGAGCACTTGACTAAAGCTGATGAAATGTTAAATTCTGATGATTAAAAACCCAGCTTAGAGTCACTGCATTGAGTATTAAACATCTACAAGGTCTTCATTCAACTACTCATGCAGAGCTACACAAGATTCAGGAGAACTTTATCAAATAAGAACAAGTTGGAAAATTGATAAGAAAAAGTTCTTTCAACCTACCATTGACAGGATTGCTTATATTGAGAAAACTCAAGAGAAACAACAAGCTCAGATTGATGACATTCTGACAAATCAAGCTTCTCAGCAATCGCAACTTACTGAAATCCAATCCTCAGTGGAATTACTTATCTCTCTTTTACTACCTGCTGATGCCAAAAAGAGGGAGAAGGTAAGTAAGTCCAAATGCAACACTAACAAGACACTGCAAGGAAAGGATGATGGAAATGATGATCAAGGATACTCTGGAATGGGTAGCGGTCATAGTCAAGGTAGAAGGTTTACATCAAGACAAGCTAGTCACAGGACAAGTTCTATACTGGGAAAAGAATAAGTTCTGCTGCTGGTAAAAGGATAAGTTCTGATGAACTTCTAGATCTTGATGAGGAAAATGTTAAGACAGTTATTTCTTCAAGAAAATCCAGGAATGGACTTGGAAAGTTTAAAGGAAGAAGAAGCCAGACTTAAATCAGAGAAAGTCACATCTAAATCTGAAGCTTCTGGTAAAAGTCACTTCCAAAACTCAAAGGCATTGTGATCAAAGAAAGGACACATACTGAAGCAACGTTGGCTAGATCACAACCACAGATAAATCCAAGATCCAAGGGTAAAGAAAAGGTTGGTGAACCTATCAAGGTTTATGTACCTCCTGAGGAAGAAGAAATTATTGATGAAAAAGATGATCTTGCTCTGACTTCAAGAAAAGTTCTTAAAACAACCTTTGACATGGCTCAAGTTGTTCAGAGTCAAGAAATTGTAAGTTCTGATATTCAGAAGAAGCAAGTAACATCTGACAGAGCTCAAGTTAACTTGATATCAGAAAATAGATCAAAGACACTCCTACCAGGATTCACTAAAGCAAAACAGACTCAATCTTTGAAGACTACTGCAAGTGGTTTTGAAGCAAGAGTAGTTACTGGAAAGGAAGCTAGAGATAAAACTGGATTGGGAAGTGCTGATGAAAGAAGAGTACACAACACTACCAATGATCCAACTTCCTTGAGTGAACCACGTATTGGAGCAACTCCTGAGAGATTGAATCAACTGGAATCTGTACAGATGGTTTACCATACCTACTTGAAAGAACACATCATGTTGTATTTCATGACAGATGGTAGGGTTTATCATATAAGACAAAATGTCATTCCATTGAAGTATTTTGAAGAATTGGAGCATGTACTTTTCTTACTTCAAGTGGATGACAGAATAACAGAGACTGCTGCAAACTACTTAAAAGAACAGATTCAGAGACAGAAAAGGCTTTATTCTGTTAAGTCTGACAGTATATATGTTCCAAAGTACAGAGATCACAATGGTGATATTGTTGATATGAAGTCTGCACAGATAAGAACATATCTTGGTATTAAGGGACTTGAATTCAATCTAGAGTCTGACAAAGCTTATGTCATAAGACTAGATCAGGAGTTGAGAAAAGCAAAGATCAATGATCTCAGAGCTGCAATCTTTCAAACTGGTGAAGATACTGCAGAGCTTAAAGATGTCAAAAGGAGAATGATTGATGAACTCAGATATGCAGAGAAATGTTTATTGAAGAACTATCTCAGAACAACTCCTGACATCAGAGAGATCAGAAAATTATGAAGCCAAGTCGAAGATCTACAACTGCTTAAATTCTGATATTTATACAGACTGAAGTTGTTATCAGAAGTTGAAATTGGTAAAAGCTTTAAGTACAGTTGTAGTTATCTAGTCTAATTCTCATGCATTTGTACTTAATGTTTTTGACATCATCAAATATCTGTTAAACTTGTATATTATGTTAATTTACAAGTTGGGGGAGATTGTTAGATATATTTGATAATGTCATGGCTAATATGTTTTATGTTTAGCTTTCAGATCTTACTTGAACAGGATAAATCAGTACTTAACTGTTGATCAGTACTTATACTGGAAGTCAGGACTTAAGGATATCAGTACATATGTTATCAGGAGATAATCGTCAGAAGATAGATATTAGAACTTAAGTGCTGAAGGACAATCATATAAGGACAGTAGCTGATTAAAGGAAAGAAGATCAAGATAAACTTAAGAAGAGATATGCATGAAGAAGGAATTCTGTAAAGAATGGAATACTTGGAAGAAAAGATATCTGATTGATATATTTTAGGAAGCAAAATTATATTCCATATCAATAAGCGATTATCTTGTAACTGTGTAGTATATAAACACAGATATAGGGTTTACACTATAAGTGTTATCATTATTAGAGAAGATTATTCATTGTAACCCTAGCAGCTCTCGTGATATTTGTTCATCACTGAGAGGTAACAGTTCCATACTGTAACAGAGTTTATTGTTTCAATAAAGTTTGTTTTCTGTTACTTAAGTTCTTAAAGTTCGATTTGAGTGTACTATACACTGTATTCACCCCCTCTACAGTGTGTGTGTGACCTAACATAACCATTATGCATTTATCACAAGATAATGCATGTACAAGTGTATACATCACAACAACAGTATAACGGATAGAAAACTTGCCTGAGCGACTGGGGGTTACAATGGCTCGGGACGAGTCTGGTAACCTATAAACAACAAGTAAGTTGGAATTAAACCAAAGTCACTTGTAAATCTATACTTTAGCCAACTTAGACTTTAACGCTCATTTTGCGCTTTACTGATTCTCTTAAGTCACTCGAGTACCCTTGGCTCCACCATTTTTAATAAATTAACCATTACGAGTTTTAAGGAGATTCTTTCGCAAGTGTCTTACCAACTGCCTATTACACCTTACATAAATGTTTCATACTTCAATTAGTCATTTAAGGTCTTTAACCTGTGTTTCAAAGTAAGGCGAGGGGTAATGATTCATTCGCAAAATGTCGTTACTTAAAACGGCCGTTTCTCCTAAACCGTACATCAGAATCAAACGAACCACATATAAAAACGAAGCTCGTAACATCAACTATCTAAAAATGGCAATGGTCAAAACCTAGCAGTGAGTTAAAGGGTTCTGATGTTAAGAACAAAAACAGTCTACGGTAAATCGGGCATTACGATGGCTATGTTTACGCGATTTCCCAAATTTAAACCATTCCAAAACAACCACCAATCAATCCCAATTCACAACCCAATCAAAACTCCATCCATACTACATCATAACAGCCCCAACAACTCCATATTAACAATTTATACTTATTCCCCACATTAACTAAAAGCTTTACTTAGGTTCTTTAACTAATTATCAAGATTTACAACTCCAAAAACACCACAAAACCAACTAATCTCTACAAACTCAACCAAACTTTAAAAAAACAAGTATCATGCTTCACATATACTATATCAATCATATTCATTCCTAATTACTCAAAACTAAAGCTAGGGTTTGGAGTTTATACCTTCCTTGGAGAGTGGAGAATCAAGAGAATGGCTTGGAATCACCCTTAAAGTCCTTATCCAAGTTTAAACTAAACAAAACTTCAAGAACAAAAATTTTAGTTCTTGAAAAACACTATTCACCATCTTATTACATGATTTATTGGAAGAGATTGTGAAGGAATTAGAAGCTTAAACTCATGGGATAGCTATATCTATGTATAAGGAACCTTAGATAATTACCTCATGATTTAACAAAGCTTGGATCTTGGTTTTGGATTTTTCTTTCCTTTGAAAATGGCAAAAGCCGAGAGCTAGGAAGAAGGAAATGAAAAGTTTGTGTTTTTTGGTGAAAATGAAATGTTTGGCTTGGTTGGTTGATTATTGATTTGTTTTGTTTTGATTTCTTACCTTTTTACCATGGTAATTATTGTGTGGTTCACAATCATCCAACAATTCCTTCCCTTATGTCATGCTTATGTCATCATGTGATGTCACCCTCCCTCCTTTGTCCTCTTCTCATTGGTTGGATGACATCATCCCCTCTAATCTCTTTGATTAACTTCCTAATTGTTTGCCTAATTACCGATGATCTGTTATTCGGTTCGCTTAACTTTCGTTTTCGTTTATCGTTTGAGGGATCATACCCGGGATCTTATTACTTAGGTTCCCTTAACCTTTCTCAATACATTATATTCCTTTTTATGATCCTCTATTAAAATCCTTGAATTTAAATCCTTTTTATCCTGTTACCTTATACTCAATTTTTTCCGTATCTAGTGGATTTCCGAGAAAAATCAAAGTGTTCGGAATTGGATTCTGACGATTTTTACATACACTTATATACCACATAGAGTACTAATAATATCCCAGAAGATCAATAACAGAACCCCTACATAGTGTGGCATGAAAAGTTTTCTCATTTAGCATAATCTGCAAAATCACTATTCATAAGGGTTTCAAAAATTTCCAAAAATTGGGGTTATTACAGTCTCCCCTCCTTAAAAGGATTCCGTCCCGGAATCAGATAGAAAATGAATAGGGATACTCTCTTAGCATTGCACTTTCTAACTCTCGAGTAAATTTTCCCAAATTGTGGTCCTACCACCAAACTCTGCCTAGTTTAATAACCCTTCTCCTAAGCACTTGTTCCTTTTCACTCTATAACCCTTCTTGGTTGCTCCATATAGGTTACGTCGGGTTGCATGTCTATGCGCTCATATGCCCCTATTTATCTGGCATCTGAATTACACTTTCTTAACATTGATACGTGAAACACGTTATGAACTTGCTACAGGTTCGGGGGTAGGGCTAGCTCGTATGCTATCTTCCCAATATGTTTTAGTATATCCAAGGGTCCGACATATTGTGGACTTAGCTTTCTTTTCTTTCCGAATCTCATCAATCCTTTCCGAGGGAATACCTATAACAGCACTAGGTCCCCTACTTCCTATTCCTTGTCCTTTCGTGTCAAATCAACATATTTATCATGTCCATCTTGGGCTACTACCAGCTGTCCTCTGATTAGATCTATCATATCCTTGGTCCTTTGGACCACTGCTGGTCCGAGCATTTTGCGCTCTACAACTTCATCCTAACATAAGGGAGATCGACATTGTCTTCCCTCAAGGATCCCATAAGGCGATATCTCAATACTGACATATGATCTATTATCGTAAGAAAACTCAATCCGTGATAACTGATCATTCCAAATTATTTCAAGTCTATTGCACAGACTCTCATTATAGCTTTTAGCATTAGAGCTTTTGCTTCTTAATACCCATTCTTTTCCAGTTCGTAATTGCTACTACCTATTGTTCCTAATATTATACTGGTTATACCTTTGCTCGTTAGCGTTCTATAACCTTTTAGTAACCACGTCAACCTTAGTATCATGAATGTGTTTCCATTCCGAATACCAACATAACTTTACTACTCCTTTTTCAGCTGCTTCTATCTTTGGAAGCTTGATCAATCATATAGAAGTAAAGGAATTTGTTGAGAGATCACTATGATCATGAACACTTGTTATATCACATAGTTAGTACTGAAGGTGGCCAGCCTTTAGTACTTGACAAGCAATTAAACAATAGCTGGTATCCTACTCGGCTTCTATCACACAGATAGATAGTCATTCGGCAATACCTCCCCTTCTGGAAGGGTTGTTCTTCTCAGTTTATATGAAATGAAAAGAAGAGAAAAGAAATAATTGAAGAGAATTGTATATATGAAAAAAAAAGAAAAAAAAGAAAAAAAAAATATACTGCCACAAAATATCTGGCTTGTAACCTACCTCTGAACTATAGAGGTTTGTCATAGGAGAACAAAACATATGTGTATATATATCAAGTATTATCGCATCGCATTTCACACGCTAAAATATTTACTATTCCATCCATCATTCTATGGACCCATGCTCTTGCTCGAGCTTATACACAATCACCTTTGAAACTCCCTCGATATCGAAAATCGAATCTAGGATCTCATTCTAGACATCATCGTTACTAGAATTCTATGCTTGCACCGCAACCTTCCTCATATAGTAATATGACTCTCTTTTCATAAGAGGGAATAAATATTCAATAGGTAGATACTCTACTTAATTAGTCTATCAATGATAACTTATACACTACCACGACCCGATTAGTGGTACTCAATCTCAACATCCATTCCAATACAACTCTCACGGTTGTAATCAGCTCATTACTCGCAGAATCATTGCTACATTACTATGGTCCACCACTGACCTACTGTCGTCATTCACTTCCCATGAAATTTTAATATCTAACCATACGGAGTCCATACATGTCGTATAGAATACTTCTAAGGAGTTAACATAACCACCAATCATAATTCATGAAGAACACTCCAAACTCTGACGTACTTTCATGACATGAAGTAGATAAAATTGCAGAAGAGTTTCAGTCAAAGCAATGATAGCAGGTTAATACCATTCTTAATCGTATGCCCTAAATAGAAGACTTAACTCAAGGGTTCATCTAGTCCTTTTTGAAACATGGTCATGGCTTATCTCAAGATAGTATCTTCTGAGATAGATAACCCGCTCATGGCGATTACACGAATTAAACCTTTACCAACTACTATTACGGTTGGGTATTGCACGGCATCAGAAGGAATGTCAATCTTCCAAACCATAATACAACCCTCATAGCTTTAACCATCATCACTGTATTCCTTTGGCACAAGCGCCTATAATTATCCTCTTACCTTTAAAGTGTCGGCCACCTCTTTGGCCTTTCCTGATAGTAAAATTTCCTTACAGTCAATGTCATTTTAACCACCTCCAAATAAATTTTCTACCTCATTTCAATCACAGCTTATGTGAAGATGTTTTCCTTAAAATCTGATGAGTAAAAAAAATATCACCATTTTTTTTCCATAAGTTATTGCCTCAGTCTATAGAGGTTAATCACTGTCACGACTGACTCTCAATCATACTTAGAACATCTTTTATCTTAAGTCCTAATTGCCCTGAACAATTTCGACCATTACTGGTTCGATCCATACTTTCTCGTGGTTTAACACGTGCCCCACTTGGCATCATTATAATTACGTCATATTTCCTTTATCAACATTTCTATTCTTGAGAAATTTGAATATTACCTTTCTCCTTGTAAAACCTCTAAGGTTATCCTTAAATCGTTCCTCCCGTATTCCCTAGATACAAGGCATATCAAAATACCATTTACTAATACTAGAACCATTGTCTATGTACTTTTGAAAAATTTCTTTACTGATCTTTAAAGGTTGTTGTTACCTTGATCCTTTCCAATTCATACTGTCAAAACTCATGTTGTCCCTATTAAGGGTGGATGCCAACCTTTATGCATTCCCCTAGGATTCATCTCAAGTTATCGAAGTTATATCCTTAATTCCACCTTTAAAAAAAAAATACTTGCACCCTTTCATGGATAAATCAAGTCATATATCCTTGATAGATTATCTTATTCAATCATTCACACCTCGATAGTCTATACCAATTTCACAATAGCATCCTTATTCAAACTGAGGTCAACCCATATGGCCTCCAAAAGATAACAATGTTTACCCGCTTTCCTTTCCTAATTTGGTAATGACAATAGGGATGTTCTGGAAGATATTGGTCGTGTTCAACGTGAACTTCTTCTTAATAATTCCTCATTTACTTTTGTTGTTTATCTCAACAGTCATCTCAATGTTGGGATATCTTTCATACCTGGCGTCTCCCTTTCTGGGTATCAAGCCACCGATCTTACACTTCACATTCTTGAAGGTCACTTCCTTCATCCAATTTTCCTAATTTCTTACTTCCTTGTCTCCTTAGTCTATCCGCGTCTCATTATTTACCCTTCGAATTATCTCAAGGTTTCATTGAATTCTCCCAACTTACAGGGGATAAAATATATGTATCTCTTATTCCTTCAATCATCAACTTTAACTCATGGTGAATCACCCTCATCCCGACGATTACATACTTTTCTATTTCTATTGCTACGAGTCTTTAGGGTTTCCTCATACCCAACTCCCTTATCATTCCTCAAACTCTATTGCCTTTATATTCCTTTCCACTTCAGTTTCTTTTTATTTTCCTTTCTCTTATCATTATTTCATGAACCAACACAACATAAGCATTGATTTCAAACATCCCGTCATTCTGGATTCGTGTCCTCAGAACGAATCTTGATAACTTTTACAACTTAGATTCATAATTCATCATACTCGTCTGCCTTTGTTCTGGCTCTAAAGCTTTTACACTATCTCCATAACCTTGGGAAGTACTTTCCTGAAAACAATTGACTGAACTTTAATCAGTTTATTCTAACCTCTGGCTCCGTGCCTTTCTTGGTCTTTCACCAGCGGGTGGCCTCTCTCTTAGGAGGGTAAGTGACAAAAACACTCTTTTGTGATTCGTCAATCATTTAGAATCTCAAATGATTCCTGTATTTCCTTTAGCCAGGCTCTTGCCTCGACTGGGTCAGCTTGTTCCTTGGAACTCTGAGAGCTTAGCGACTTAAAGGTCCTGAAAGAATTTCACACCACATTGTTTCCTCAAGGTGGTGGTTAGGGGTAAAAGTATAAGTTTTGTTTTAGGCAGGTCCATGGATTGCCCAATAGGAGTACCATTCCGGTTCTTCCTATCTTGCTCGACTTCTGTTTTCTCAGTCTAAATATTTCTTCCTACTCCCCATAATTGGGGTCATCTTTTTAATTTAAAATCTTTATTTTCCACTTTATTATATTTTGGGTTCCTTATATCTTAATTGCGACCTCCCTGATTATCACATTCAAGGTTTGCCCCTAATCTTATTCCTTGTGGGGGCATATTACTTGGAAAAATTTTGAGAATCTCTGGATATTTGTCTTACTTACTTTGCTTAAGTCTTTCCCTCGTTCAGTCCTTGCACGATTGCAAATTATGAATTCTCAAGTTCTATAAACTTCATGAACTTCATGACACCCTCTTAAGTGTTAATAGTGCAATTAACAATATGAACTTATCACCACGAACTGATATGAACTGAAATTAACGAATATATACATAACCATTGGTTCGAGGGTACAACAACTGAACATATTAAAGAGAATTACATCATGTGATCTGATCGCTTCTATCCCAAAAGTACTACCATAGTTAATCATCTAGTCATTAAAACTAATCATTCATAACTTAGGCTAATCCTCCAAAAGCGGTGCTACATGAAACCCTTATCTGATTGCTCTGGCTCTGCACACTACCATGGATCAAGAAATGCGAGCACGCACGACATCCCTAACCTGCTCCATCACAGAGGTGATGAGGTCTAAGATAGTTGCAAGTAGAGCTGGATCAATCTGACCCTCAAGATGGCCTCTAGCTGTAACACGGGTGGTAGCCTCAATCCTTTCCATGCTATGAGCTAATCCCGTCGGAAGTACCCCGCCCTCAATCCTTGGTGCAGTAAGTCGATCCAACAGATCACTCCTAACATTACGGGCCTCGGACAGGCCACCCAAAGTCATGTGATAATTGGCGATAAGAGAAGCCTGAGTGGTAGCATCTAGCAGTCCATGGGGTGCAGGTGGCGCAGACCCAGGAGATCCAAACGGATAACCAAGCACGGTACCAGGTGACAATGGTGCAGGAGATAAATGTGGCATTTCCTTAGTATGTGTTGGGCTCTGTACAGGGGAGGGAACAGGAATTGGTGGAACCTCATGGATGTCTACAGGAACCTCTGGAAGAGGGTCTGATACTGGTATAATTGGGGTCGTGGAAGGCCCCACTCCTTCTGCCCTCATTAACCTTTGTGCCCTTGGTAACTCTTCATCCTCTAGTGCCACCCTCGCGGCCATTTTTGCTCTGATAGTCGCCCTGACTACGGTCATCAATTCCTCAGCGGTCGTCTCTTCATTCTCATCAGGATCCTCCATGAGATCCTCCTCAGCCACAATCCTTTCCGGAATAACATCCTCAACCGCAACATTCTCAATATGAATCTCATCCGGTCCCTCATTAGGGTACTCCATCGGATTCACAATTTGATCTCCAGCTTGTAATAAAACATCCTCATGCTGATGCTCCTGAACCTCAGGGTTCGGTGCCCCGCTGCCCTATACGAGAACGAACTATGTTACTATCACGATATTTATAAGGGTTCCCGTAAGGGTTTTAACTGTCAGTACTATGTTAGGTAGCCCGACTATGAACTTGGCAAAAGTTCTTATTATCTTAGTGAACTTATTATCTTAACGTCACATCATCTCTGAGGTTTATAACGCTTAGCTCTGATACCATTTCTGTAACACCCCCAAATCCGGGGTCGGGGATCCGGGTTGTCACGAGTTCCATTTCCCTTAATAACACCCAATCTTAATAAATAATCAACTACTCTGTACTGACCCCACAATAAACACACACACCACAAGTTATAGTCTCATAGATGAATATCTAAAAATAATCACAAGTCGTTTTATTCCACAATTATATGCCAATACACCTTAAACAGGTTTCTGAATAAATTTACATTTCTTTGCCATTATTACAATTGATAAAGATACATAAGTCTGGTACATCAAAAGTTGAAAGCCTAGCCTATTGGTAGTTCCTACCTCAGCTACAGCGACATCAACGCCCATAGGAAACTGCGGAACGTTTCCTAATCGCTTGCGAATCGGGAGCTTGGTCCTGTTCATCTTTTCTATCTGTTGTTGTGTGATGAAAGAAGAAAGCAAGGGTGAGCAGCAAGCCCACCAAAATAATATGTATAATGATTAACAATATATGAGCCTTCTCATAGTACTCATGAAAGTCTTGGTCAAAAGAAATGAACCAAGTTTGATATCTTAATGCGATGAAGTCGCAAAATATTCAGTATATATACATATATACTTTTCAAAATCTTGGAAGTCCTCTTCCATGCATAATATACACAGAGTTCCAGTTTATAACTGTATAAAACTATCGTTGCAAGGTGATCTCATATATCTAACCTTGACTCAACGTTTTTCTGAAAATCTTTGACATGCATAAGATAATCATTTACTAGATATAAGTTTTTAAAAGATGAAGTTACAAGATACTCCAATATACTTATATCTTTTCCAAATACTACTTGAACTACCACCGTTCAAGTTATAATTAGTTCAACAGTTCATCACATAGATGAGACTACAAGATAATACTTGAATAGATTCAATCTTTAAAATATCATCAAAATAAAATGAAGTTATGAGATACTTCATTTGATGCAAACATCATTTTGAAAACTTGACCCTGCCAACACTCAACAATCGCCCAACCGTAGCCTTTCTATCGAAGTGCTCTGGGTAGTGTTGCAGAAATATCCAATTGGATGATGAACTCATTACGGGAGTTTGCCGCGCCAGGAAGACCACTTACGATGATCAGTCGTAGTAGTACAACCCCACCATTTTCTACATGTAGAGGAGAACCTGTCGGATTTACTTGTCAACCGAACACTGAACTCCTAAGGAATGGACCGCCTTAGCGGAACTTCCTGGCCATTTGGGCCAATATAATAAGGCTGGGCCGGCGCTACTCGACCACTTACGCCACTCCTAGTTCAGATGAAATCCATGACTCTGAAACGTAAAGCTCGTCCCCACTTTCCCCAAGTAGAAACTTGTTGATACGGCTCCACCAAGAAGTCGTATCTAGTTGGAAAGGAAAACTCACCGATATTTCCCAGGCGATGCCTGTTAATGGATTAACTTGTTCCAAGAATTTTACTTCCCGAGTATTGGGTAAGTAATCAAAAACTCTTTTATCAAGACAACAACCTTGTTGCGAATATAAAACACACCACAGAGCCGGATCCCTCCAGTTTTGAGCGAGTATTTAAATCCCCTTTTAAAAAAGGAAGATCTTAAATATATAAAAAATGAGTTTTGGGATCCGCTCTAATTTTTGAAAATCATTTTAAAGACTCGAAAACACTTTAAAGAGTGTTTGGAATAATGCTGATTTAATAAAGTAAATCAGTCTCAATAAAAAGAAATATCTGGATATTATTATTTAAATAATATTCCCCTAAAGAATTCTTGAGGTAAAAGTTGGAAAACTTACTTGAAATGAATAGTAAATAATTAAAGATATACTTATACGAAAGTAATATCTTTATTTGAATATCAAAAGTAAGTTTTATTATCGACACATTATTCTTTAATAAAATAAAGAATATTATTAATAATAAGCGGAGTCATAATACCTCGAATGAATATTATAAATAATATTCATTAAATAAAATAACAGAGTCATACATCCTCAAATAAATATTCAAATAATATTCAATAAATAAAATAAGCTGAGTCGTAAGCCCTCGAATGAATATTCGAAATAATATTCATTAAATAAAATAAAGTTATCGAATAAACCTTATTCGATTAATAGTTTTAAAAACTATAACCATATATATATAAATATATATATATAAGTCTACTCGGGATCCTCGACTCCCGGTTTTAGAAAATATTTTCACCTTTGGGTCCCTATACTAAGGGTATATGCAAATTACCGCTATTCTCTAGCATAGGTATTATCAACTGAACCAACAGATATATATTTCAAGAATATGAAACAGGCATGCATATATACCATATCACATGCTACAATATATTGCAAAAATTTTCTAAATAACCATTATGCATCTATCACAAGATAATGCATGTACAAGTGTATACATCACAACAACAGTATAACGGATAGAAAACTTGCCTGAGCGACTGGGGGTTACAATGGCTCGGGACGAGTCTGGTAACCTATAAACAACAAGTAAGTTGGAATTAAACCAAAGTCACTTGTAAATCTATACTTTAGCCAACTTGGACTCTAACGTTCGTTTTGCGCTTTACTGATTCTCTTAAGTCACTCGAGTACCCTCGGCTCCACCATTTTTTAATAAATTAACCATTATGAGTTTTAAGGAGATTCTTTCGCAAGTGTCTTACCAACTGCCTATTACACCTTACATAAATGTTTCATACTTCAATTAGTCCTTTAAGGTCTTTAACCTATGTTTCAAAGTAAGGCGAGGGGTAATGATTCGTTCGCGAAACGTCGTTACTTAAAACGGCCGTTTCTCCTAAACCGTACATCGGAATCAAACGAACCACATATCAAAACGAAGCTCGTAACATGAACTATCTAAACATGGCAATAGTCAAAACCTAGCAGTGAGTTCAAGGGTTCTGATGTTAAGAACAAAAACAGTCTACGGTAAATCGGGCATTACGACGGCTATGTTTACGCGATTTCCCAAATTTAAACCATTCCAAAACAACCACCAATCAATCCCAATTCACAACCCAATCAAAACTCCATCCATACTACATCATAACAGCCCCAACAACTCCACATTAACAATTTATACTTATTACCCACATGAACTAAAAGCTTTACTTAGGTTCTTTAACTAATTATCAAGATTTACAACTCCAAAAACACCACAAAACCAACTAATCTCTACAAACTCAACCAAACTTTAAACAAACAAGTATCATGCTTCACATATACTATATCAATCATATTCATTCCTAATTACTCAAAACTAAAGCTAGGGTTTGGAGTTTATACCTTCCTTGGAGAGTGGAGAATCAAGAGAATGGCTTGGAATCACCCTTAAAGTCCTTATCCAAGCTTAAACTAAACAAAACTTCAAGAACAAAAATTTTAGTTCTTGAAAAACACTATTCACCATCTTCTTCCATGATTTATTGGAAGAGATTGTGAAGGAATTAGAAGCTTAAACTCATAGGATAGCTATATCTATGTATAAGGAACCTTAGATAATTACCTCATGATTTAACAAAGCTTGGATCTTGGTTTTGGATTTTTCTTTCCTTTGAAAATGGCAAAGCCGAGAGCTAGGAAGAAGGAAATGAAAAGTTTGTGTTTTTTGGTGAAAATGAAATGTTTGGCTTGGTTGGTTGATTATTGATTTGTTTTTTTTTATTTCTTACCTTTTTACCATGGTAATTATTGTGTGGTTCACAATCATCCAACAATTCCTTCCCTTATGTCATGCTTATGTCATCATGTGATGTCACCCTCCCTCCTTTGTCCTCTTCTCATTGGTTGGATGACATCATCCCCTCTAATCTCTTTGATTAACTTCCTAATTGTTTGCCTAATGACCGTTGATCTGTTATTCGGTTCGCTTAACTTTCGTTTTCGTTTATCGTTTGAGGGATCATACCCGGGATCTTATTACTTAGGTTCCCTTAACCTTTCTCAATACATTATATTCCTTTTTATTATCCTCTATTAAAATCCTTGAATTTAAATCATTTTTATCCTGTTACCTTATACTCAATTCTTTCCGTATCTAGTGGATTTCCGGGAAAAATCAAAGTGTTCGGAATTGGATTCTGAGGATTTTTACATACACTTATATACCACATAGAGTACTAATAATATCCCAGAAGATCAATAACAGAACCCTTATATAGTGTGGCATGAAAAGTTTTCTCATTCAGCATAATCTGCAAAATCACTATTCATAAGGGTTTCAAAAATTTCCAAAAATTGGGGTTATTACAGTTCTCGATCTTTATCGAGATGTATTATCCTCCCACTGATTTTCTTAGAAAGTAGTTCTCCCCTAAGAAATACAGCGGCCCGAGCAACAAACACTTTGTTCCCGGATCGATTATAAAAACTATACCCTATTCTCACTTGGGTATCCCACAAAATAGCATCTATCTAATTTTGGTCCAAGCTTGTCAGAGGCTAAACATTTTACAAACGCTTCACATCCCCAAATTTTCATAAATGACATGATATGACGTTTATCAGTCCATATCTCATACAGGGTATTTTGAACCGCTTTGGTCGGAACTTGGTTAAGTGTATATGCAGCCATTTCTAGAGCATAACCCTAGAAACTGATTGGAAGATCCGCTTGACTCATCATCGATCGCACCATGTCCAACAAGGTACGATTTCTCCTCTCGAAATCTCTATTCCATTGAGGTATTTCAGAAGGAGTATGTTGTGATACAATATTACACTCCTTCAAGAAACTCTTGAAATTAAGGTTTAAGTACTCTCCTCCACGATCTGATCGTAAAACTTTTATACTTTTCCCTTGTTTTGTATTCTACTTCGGCCTTATATTCTTTAAACATTTCAAAAGAATCGGATTTGTTCTTCATAAGAACCACATATCCATATCTACTGAAATCATCAGTAAATGTTATGAAGTAGTATAAGCCCCCTTGCCATCATATGCATTCGACCACATACATCATTATGTATAAGTCATAATCGTTCGGTGGCCCTTTCACCTGATCAGGTAAAAGAAGCTTTAGTCATTTTGCCAATGAGACAAAGTTCGTATCTTCCGTATGATTCAAAATCAAACTTATCCAAGTATTCATCTATATGTAACTCAGAAATGCGTTTCTCATTAATATGGCTTAACGACAATGCTAGAGGTAATGTTTGATTTGAGTCAACTTAGAACATATAAATTGTTAATTAATTATGCAACATTATAAGTCTTATCATTGAAATAGAATAAACAACTATTATTTATTTAATTAAAATGAAAACATTTCTTGTCCTGACAAGAAATTGACTTAATGTATCCCCTAGAGGCAGGCACGTAATAACAATTTATCAAGTTCTCAATCTCGCCTATATGGGAAAAATTAGGTATCGAGTTCCTTCAACTAGAGCAACAACTTTTGCTCCAATTCTAACCCGATACCTGAAGCTTGACCATTGCTAGTCTTCTTCTTTAGATCTTCCAAACAAGCTCGACAATTTAACTTCCAATCATCTGGTTATATCCACAAGAATGACAATCATCTCCTTTAGCAACACCATTATCAGGCTTCAAAAGCCCTTTTGGATTGGACTTTGGTTTGGCACTGAATGAGATCAAATCTTCACCTTACCTGTCCACTTTCCTTTCCCATTTGAATTCCATATGTACATCATCAATATGGACGTAATTCATGCCTTTACCGTGTTATTTTCAGCAGTTTTAAACATGCTTAACAACTCAGTGAGTATCTGTCTTTCTCATTCCTTTTGTTCTTAACAAATTAAGAATAGAAGTTGTTCAAAGATTATTTGATCAAATCAAGCTGAGTCTCTAGACTATTCTTGAAACCCAAAATATCAAGGTACATATACCTATCATCTTTAGCACATGTGGTTCAACCTGATATCATTCTCCCATTATTGCAAAAGTATGGTGCCTTATTATTGTCAAATATTTCTGACGAGCCTATCCTTCAAACATCCTTTGAAGGTGCTCAATCATATCATAAGCATCATTATGTTCTTGTTGCTTCTAAAGCTCAGCACTCATAATTACAAGCATGAGACATGAAACATCAGTTGCATAATCAATTTGCTTCTGGTAAGCATTTTGTTCAGCACATATTTCATTCTCAGCTAGAAGAAATAAGGGAGGGGTTTGAGTGACATCCTTAAACCTGGGGACAATCCTCAAGTTCTCGTGTCAATTGAGGAAATTATTTCATGTCAGCTTGTCCTTCTCAGGGACTATTACATAGAGAAGTTATTTGTGTTATTTGTCATTTGATATCTATAATATTAAAATGCATAAAATGACTTAGTCTACAGATTATCATTAAATTATGTTCAGGTGATTATTCATATATATATATACAGAATATATATCTCGCACTATTTTTATCAAATCAATAGCCCTAACTATTAATTCGGAAAGAACGTCTTTTATATCCTTTCTAGTGAGCCAAGATCCATATTTCACCATGCGTTAGGTCAGCTTTGGCTTTTCTCCTAAAACATGATTATTTAGGTAGACAACATTTGTCAATTATATCAACAATATAACTCTTGGATAGCTTGGTGGAACAACATTTGTTCATATTTATCTAATAAATCTCGCCAAACTCTATGCCTCTAAGTTCACAATCCTATTGTGATAACTTAGTTAAGTCAAACCCAATAGTCAAAAGTATCAATATACTTCAACACATCTCCCACGATAGATAGGAGTACTTCTCTGTGGCGAACCCACTCCTGGTCGATCTAGGGGTTAACGCATTGGACTCATTGGAAGGCATCTGATCAACTTAATATTAACTTTAGGGTTTTTTTAATTTTAAAACGATCATGATCCCATCATTAAGAGATTCCCAATTTTTCCTTGAATAAAATACATCAAATCAATATTCGTCAATGATTTGATTTCCAGGTAGTGAGGGAGTCACAACGGTCTCGCTTAAAACCCACAACCTTACAAGTTCAATGAACTCGCTTTTGACAAAATCGCCCCATGTCAGAAACAAAGAAAATTTATATTTTATTTCGTGTTTCATAAACACGAGAATCTCATAATCGTTTGTTCATTTTAAAATCTTGAATCGTTACAGATTTTATCTTGTTTAGCAAGCATGGCATGGGTGTCGTATCTAATACATACATCCTTAATCTAATTAAGCATGTATTTTTATAAACTACTCTACACATACATTCATCATATGCTCATATATATGTAAAGTGTTATGGCTTTATCCTATGTGATCTTCATCAAGCTAATGACAAAGATCTAGGTCAATCTAAGGTGAAAAATAAATACAGGCTAACTATTACATGTCTTCTTTCTTGTATTGCTTCCTTGGATGTATTGCTTCCTTGGATGGCCTCCATGTGAGATTACCCTTCCTTGATCTTCAAATCTTCATGTCTTCATGTACATTACACGAATGAAAAATGAAAACTAATCTAATGTACTTACAATAAGAACTCGAGTTACATTCGAGATTTAATAATTACAAGATCAAGCGACATGCAAGCCGTATTTAAAAAACCAAAACCATTATCTTAAGGTCATAAGCCATAACCATCCACCATGCTCAATTAACACATAAGAACATGTTAAAACACATAATATGATCTTAACATATCATACCCATCATGATCTAATCATAAAAACCAAATATAGCAAAAATCAGAAAATTCAAAATTAAATCTGATAACATTAAATCGCAAATTACAGGGTCTAAACGACGTCAAACGTCTTACAGACTAGTCGATGATAGCTTTTACTATCATTTTTGTTCAGACGCTCGATTCCATATGAAATAGCATATTTGTTCGCCAAAATCAGACACCAACCCAGATTTCAGCAAATCCGCTGCATCCGATTCAGAATCGTATCAAATATGATTCTTATAATAAGAACAAACACAAAACATGTATATATCAGTATATATACATACTATATAATCATCATATGATTATACAACTCTCATAAATATCATATATTCAAAACATATATGTACATACGCATATATAAACATAACAACATGTAAAACATACAAAATCGCATACATAACAGTCATTGAATATTGTATACATGTTATCATCATAAAACCGGTAAACGCATAAACGAATTAAACACTTTTTGCAAGTAGCTCTGGTGTCATTGAAGGGTTTCGAGCACATAAACGTAACGGAAACAGTAATTAAATACGTAAAAAATCATAATTTTCGAAACCCGCTGCAGGATCCATGCGAAAAACATATATTTAATTCGTAGATCAGATTTTTTACCTTAAGAAACTTTACCAATTGGTTGACTTATGGAGATCCAAAACTTGTTCAATCACCACGCATCCTGCTCTCGCGATCTACGCTCTATCGGTATCCACACGAATGCTTGAACTCCAGGATTGCATGTGTACTAGCACAAACTCGTTTCTTCTTGCTCTCTCCATCTTCTCTCTTGGTGGCTAAGGTTTTATTAAAAATCTTTTTCTTTTTACATCCAAAAATCAGCCACACAAGAGATATTATATAGAGAGTAGAAAAATGAATTATAACTCTTAACTAATTAGGAGTTATTATTAATTCGAAAATCCTATTTGTATTATAATTAAGTCTCACTTAATTATTTAACAAATAAATTTCATAATTAATATTAGTAAATTCGAATATCAATATTTATCTAATTAATTAAGTCATACTTAATTAATATTAAAAATAATTTGAATTACTTTAATTTAATTTAAATCCAATTTAAATTAAATAATCCTTCAAGCATTCTTTGTGTGTGACCCTGTAGGTTATTATTACGTTGGCAACAAATTTTAAATCTAATTTAAAATCGTAAACAATGAGCGGAATCTAGTAATACATCATTGCTACCCAAGTAATAATAATTGAATCGGTGATCGATTAAACCTTTTGTGAATAATGTACAATATAATATAATCCTTTTAACCAAATATTATAGATTAAACTAGAGGCATGTAATGTGTCATCCTCATCATAGTTTAATTCAAGTTTCCTTGATCAATGAGTAGACTATCATATCAAATCAACATTTGAGCGTGGTCACGCATTTCATAGTCTAGCTCACACAAGAGGCCAATAATATCACTCCTAAAATAGGAGGGTTAAATCCCATCTAGATCAGTCATATTTCTCATACGATTCATAATATACCCAATGTCCACTTTTATCATTACCCGGTTAAGGATAACTTTTAATGGAATCAATGTATATTAATTCTCGTATAGAAATATAATGACTTCAGGTCTAAGAACCATTACATCATTATCACTGTGAGAATTACTTATGACACAACAGACATGTAGAATCTCACATTGGGTCTGTCCAGCACCATGTACATATACATCTGCCTGTGTTTTTGACTTTAGTATCACTATACCTATGATCAATGAGATGTGATCATGAGTCAACAAACACACCAGTCTTAATGCATTATTATTGTCCCTTAATAATAATACTCGACTAGGGACCTTTAGGATTATTGATACTATTCTTATAATCTCATTTCTAAGTCACGTACTTAGAGATATAGAATTGCATATCATATTCCAAGGACATTTATTAATCTAACATTTATATCGTAGTAAATTAAGAATTAATAAATTATAAATATAATAATTGATAGAACATAAACATTAATAATCCTAATGTCTTAAACTAAAACATCATAGTGTTGTCTATAGGGCACAAATACTAACACTTTTGTTACTAAGAGACTTCTTATGCAGGTCTAAGTAAAGTCTCATATTCTACTTGATGAATTCATCACTACAGAAGTCACTAAAGTTTGAAGCTGCAGATGTTGTTGTAAATGGACAATGACAAAAGCTTAAACAGTTTGCATCTAGCTGAATCTTTCCATCTACAGATAATGTCAAAAAGGGGGAGAATATATCTAAATGTAAAAACAGCTGATGGATGTTGCTAGAAAATAATATTCTCTTCTTGATAGGGGGAGAGATATACAATAATATTCTCTTCTTGATAGGGGGAGAGATATTCTCTTCTTGATAGAGGGAGAGTAGAATAAATCTAAATGCACTGGTGGTACAAACTTTACAAGGCCAATGTTGATACAGATAATATTAAAGACATGTATAGAAGTAAAGGTTGTTCAACCCACAAAAGAAGACAAAATGGGGAGATTAACTTTTGCATTTAGTTAGATTTTTGACATCATCAATCAGAACTTGTGCATAATTTCATAATGAACAAGTTGGGGGAGACTATAATATATAAGTGATGATGTCAAAGATTACTGAAGATAACAATATCATTAGTGTCCTTGATCAAAGCATGTAGCAAAGCCAAATGGGTATATGGTCTAAGGAGAATAATAAATTGTTACTTTTCATAATCTGTTAAGCTTGGGTTTACCCTAAGTAAGTTGCATTTTTATCTAAATTTGTATTTTGTACTTGTAACATTTAAAGTCTGTAAAAATGTCAAAGGAGCAGACTGAAGCCTTTTTCTATAAACAGTATCAAACCTAAGAATTCTATCTGGAAGAAGATCATGCCTCAGAAGAATTATGAAGAAGCTTGGAGTTGAATAAATCTATTTTAGGAAAAATACTCTAAGTCAAGATCTCTACAAGTCACAGATTTAGTGTTATAGAGAAGTCATTCGAGAACTCTAAAATGGCTTATAGAGAAGTCAGGAAAGCTACCAGAGAAATCAGTAAGATATCGACAAGTCAAGAAGACATGAAGCATTGGAGATATCGACAAGTCATTTCTTCACTAGAGAACTCAGAGTTATCGACAAGTCTACATTCATTAGAGAACTCTGAGTTATCGATAAGTCAAGTTCCACTAGAGAACTCAGAGATATCGATAAGTCAAAATTCACTAGAGAACTCTGAGATATCGACAAATTAAATTTGACTAGAGAACTCTAAGATATCGACAAGTCAAGAAGCTACTAGAGAACTAAGAGTTATCGATAAGTCAAAGTGAAGATGTGAAGACTAGAGATCTCGACAAGCTAAAATTCTCTTATAGAGAACTGAAGATCTCTACAAGCCAAACTAAATATAGAGTACTAGAGATCTCGATAAGCCAATATACTTATCAAGATGTCAAATATTCTATAGACCTAAGCCGGAGATCTCGAGGTAAAATCTCAAAGTACAAAGTTACAGATCAGTTCAAAGATTAACAATCAACAAACAATCCAAACAGCTGGATTGACAAGTCTACAAAAAGCAGCTTAAAGAATGTGCAAGATCAATGGTAATGATTAACGGACAGAGGAAGATTAAAATTATCACAGGATGCTAAAGATATGATAAGCCATAAATGGAAGATCTACTTTTCTATAAATAGAAATGACAAGTGACAGTTTTGAAAAATTAATAGCATGTCTTATTACACATTGTGTAAACCAATAGTTAACTAAGCTATAAGGTTAACACTGGTCCTTTAGTCAGTTGTAACAATTTAGATCAAATTTCTTGTAACACTCTCAAGAAGAAGCTAAGCTATTTATCAACAAAGAGCCTAGAAATTTTGTAGCAAAATAGTCTTAATTTTTATATAAAATTTAGTGAGTTTTGAATATCTATGTTCTTTATTTTCTGCAAGCTTAAATTCTGTATGAACACATTTCACTACAAAATTTAATTTACTTTGTTCAACCATAAACATTCAAGAAAAGCTCAAAAACAGTAAAACACATTCACCCCCTCTGTGTGTTATTCATTTCCTAACAGAATTTTTTTCTTGAGAAAGAGATGAATACTCTTTTGAAGTCGTAGCTTCAGGAATATTTAGACTTGTAGGACGTAGGAACCGTACTTACAATTTAGGCAGTAGGAAAAGGTAATATTATTACAACAATTACAAGATTTGGGTATCTACTTCACTTGGGTGCATTATTTATCAGTAAATATAGGTTGCTTTTTTGTTACAAGTAGCCATAAACATGTGATATGAACAAGAAAAACTGATTACAATAGTAGCAACATGCTCGATATATTAGTTATGAAAAACAACTTAACATATATGTGATTGATTTAAGTAAGAAAATCAATAAAGAAAATCAGTTATAACTATATGTAAATGTACAACAAGAGAGGCCAGGGGTCAAAATTTATTTGGGTGACAAATTCAAACCATAGCTATAGGCGAAACAGGCCTTAAAGAGCTACATATATTGGTTCTATGATGAATTTAATGTCCTCTGATCAAATTTTCTTTTAGATATGAGAGCAACATAAAAGAAAAATGAACAAGAATAATAAGACACGACATAAGACTCGAAATTAACATGTGCATCAATAATATAAATCCTAGCTAGTGTGGTAATGTACAAGTGTGATGATTGATAATCAACTACTAGTGTTGAGCAAGTGTAAGAAATAAAAAGATGAACGCAAGGTGAAAGGAGAGCCGGGAAAAATCCTCATGCCATCCCCTTTCACAAACACAAAACCATAAACTTTTATTAGGCTCTCTCAGTCTCAGCTTACCAAGCATGCGTATAAAACGCACCTGATATGCCGAATACCATACTTGCAATTACAAAAACAATACTCATATTACAAGCAATAATCATGATATATTCCTCTCTATTTTTCTTCTCTTTCTCTCTCTCACTATATTTACTTATGCTTTTAAATAAAATTACAACAGTTAAATAAACTACTTCATACCTATTTTATCTTCTTTACTGCGAAAAAAGCTCAAAATCACGAAATAAGGCTAGGTGATACTCCTCTTCTGTATGAGTATGATGACGTTGTAGGTGAAAAATTGATCGCTTTAAGTGGTAGCATGCACTAGCAGAACTAATGAGTAACAATAAACCTCTAAGATGAACAGATCTCCATTGCTAAAGGCCACAAGAGAATGAATTGATAACAATAAAATACCAGTCTGTCCTGTAGCATACGGCACATGATTGTCTATATAGGGCAGAAACTGCCAAATTAGAATAACTACTATGCCACCTCAACATACGAGGGAATCAAAATAAAGATGCTATAGTTAAATATTAGATACTTATCATAAGCTAGGCTATAGTGCATTCAGACCCAGCATAGTCGAGTGGTCCTTCTCACAATACACCCCCTCAAGCTGGTGAGCGAGATGGAAGAGAAGCTCCCAGCTTGTTGATATGAGACACGTGGAGCTTAACTGGAAGGGGCTTGGTCATTATATCAGCAACCTGAAGTTCAGAGGGGACATGTTCAGTAACAATTGTTCGATTCTTCACTTGAT
The DNA here is from genome assembly GCF_009905375.1 of Apium graveolens. NCBI lineage: Eukaryota > Viridiplantae > Streptophyta > Magnoliopsida > Apiales > Apiaceae > Apium > Apium graveolens. Next base: position 23,954 of record NW_027419116.1, read on the forward strand.
CACGAATATAATGACAGTCTATGTCAATATGTTTGGTTCTTTCATGCATTACCGGGTTTGCTGCAATAGATAAGGCAGCTTGATTGTCGCATTTTAGAATGGCAGGAGGCAGATTCTTCAACCCCAAGTCGTTGAGCAGTGTGGATAGCCATGTAACTTCACATGCTGTAAAAGCCATAGCACGATATTCGGCCTCAGCGGAGGAGCGTGCTACAACTGTCTGTTTCTTCGTTTTCCATGAAATAGGTGATTCCCCCAGAAAAATACAGTACCCAGATGTAGATTTTCTAGTTGTAACACAGCCCGCCCAATCACTGTCGCAATAGGCGGTCAGTTGAGCAGCATTAGAAGATGCTAAGAGGATACCCTGGGAGATAGTGCCAGATAGATAGCGAAGCACACGTTTGGCATTCTGCATAGGGACTGAAGTTGGATGCTGCATGAATTGTGTCAGAATTTGGACAGAGAAGCTGATGTCGGGCCTTGTTATGGTGAGGTATATAAGTTTTCCTACCAACCTTTGATAAGAAGAGGGATCAGGGATGGGATCACCCATGTCAGCAGTGAGCTTTAGTTTAATATCCATAGGAACGTGAAGGGATTTGGCATTAATCATCCCAAACTCAGATAAGATATCTGTTGTGTATTTTCTTTGAGATAAGAAGAAGCCAGCTGCAGATCGATAAATTTCGATGCCAAGAAAATAATTAACAGGTCCAAGGTCTTTCATATTGAAAGACTTTGACATCATTTTCTTGATGTCACCAAGTGTTGTTGTGCAATTACCACAGACCAAGAGATCGTCGACATAAACCAAAATTATGGTGATGGTTGAGGGTGAACGAAGAAAGAAGAGACTATAATCCGCTTTGGATTGAATGAAGCCCATGGTCAGAATTGTAGTAGAGAATTTAGAGAACCAGAGACGAGGAGATTGACGAAGCCCATACAGGGATTTTTGTAGCTTGCATACCAATTTTATGCGGAATTTAGCAGCTGGAATCAAGGTCTGGTTATGTTGAATTCTGCTGCCAAAGTGAGTATACCCCTGTGGCATAGTATGTAAACAGTCTCTGAGAGTTCTCCATGGAGGAAGGCGTTGGTCACATCCATTTGGACCGTGTGCCAATCTTGCATAGCTGCAACAGCAAGAAGTGTGCGTACGGTGGTCATTTTGGCGACCGGAGCAAACGTTTCGTGGTAGTCCAGGCCATATTGTTGCTTGCAGCCAAGGATAACAAGCCGTGCCTTATGCTTTAAAATGGACCCATCAGGATTGAGTTTTGTTTTGAATAACCATTTTGACCCTATAGCATGATGCCCAGGTGGGAGAGGAGTAATTATCCATGTTTGGTTCTGCTCCAAGGCATCAAGTTCTGTATTCATTGCTGCTACCCAGTGTTCACTTTTGACTGCATCTTTGAAGTAAACAGGATCTTTTGACTCAGTCAAAGTCGATAGAAAGCAATTGAAATGAGAATTGACATGTGTAGTGGTAACAGTGTTAATTTGGGAGGTGATTGGTTTGGTGACAAAGTCTTTCTGCCACTCAGGTGCATGATGAACCCTTGTGGACCTGCGTAAAGGCATATTTGTTGTAGGCTGAGTTGTTGATTCAACATTTGTTGGTAAGGATAATGGGCTAGGTGGATGTGACTGGTCAGCAGAGTTGCTTTCAGAGCTGCTTTCCTCGATATTATCATTTATAAAAAATTCTTCATATGCTAGAGAATTGGGAGCAGTTGAACCAACTTGAGGAGTAGGTTGCATATAGGAGGCAGTAGAGGTTGACTGAAAAGGGAACACAAACTCATGGAACAAGACATCTCGTGATACAAAAGTCTGCATTGTTTGAAGATTAAGCAGCCTGTATCCCATTTGTAAAGTAGGGTACCCCAAGAATACACAGGGAACACCCCTTGGTTCGAATTTATCACCAGAAGTATTGGGATTGCAGGCAAAAGCAAGGCAACCGAATATCTTCATCGAACCGTAGTCTGGTGGCTCATCAAACAAGCACTTATAAGGTGTTTTATTGTGCAGCACCACAGTTGGCAGTCTGTTAATGATGTATACAGCTGCCATCACACATTCGCCCCAATACTTTAAGGGTAAGCCAGCTTGGAACCTAAGAGAGCGAGCCACCTCCAGTATGTGGCGATGCTTACGCTCAACACGTGCGTTTTGTTGTGGTCGCCGAACACAGGAGGTCTGGTGGATAATTCCTTGATCCTGAAAGAATTGTTTGCAGAAGACGTCATCGAACTCAAGTGCATTATCAGACCTGATAACTTTGATCTTAGCGTTGAACTGATTTTTGGCGTATTGAACAAAAGTCTTTAGAGCAGACAGTGTATCAGACTTATATTGAAGCAAATATACCCAAGTGTTCCGTGTGTTGTCATCAACAATAGTAAGAAAGTATTTAAACTTACCACGTGTGCAAACTTTATAAGGGCCCCATATGTCGATGTGTATGAGGTCAAAAGGAGATTTAGCACAAGAATCACTCAAGGGAAATGGTAATTTTGTAAACTTTGACATAGGGCAGGTGATGCATACCTTGGATAGTTGAGTGATAAAAGGCTTTACACAGGGAATCAGTTTCAGCTTTGCAACAGAGGCGTGCCCTAGCCTGTGATGCCATTTATCAAATTCTGTCGGCTCAGCTTGAGTAATTTGAGAAGTGGATGAGTGATGACATTCAGACCCAGCATTGCGTATCCAATCTTCTGAAATGTTGCCTGAAATATGATCCACCAGGTAGTACAGACCTCGCAAGCTTTGTCAACCCCAACCACTTCCTTAGTGCCATTATCAATGATTACACAATGTGTATTGTAAAATTGCACCTGGCAGTCACTGTCAGCAATCAGGCGTCTTACAGATAACAATTTATGTTGAAAAGAAGGTACACACAACACCTTATTCAGCAGCAACCCGGTGTTCAGCTTCACAGTACCCATGTGAGAGATTGTAACAGTTGCACCAGTGGGTAAGTTGATCTGTGTTGGACTACTAAGAGCGACAGGATTTGTCAAATCACTATACTCTGGTATCATATGATCTGTGGCCCCATAGTCTATAATCCAGGAGTCCATAGGTCCATCATCAAAGTTACTAGACATCATGCCAGAGAAATGTTGTTCCAATTCCTCATCTGTATTTGAGCCTCTCTGTTGGACAGACAACTGTGGCAACAATTGTGCAAGTTGGGCCAACTGCTGAGGGGAAAAGGTCGACATAGGGTCATGATTGTGTGAAGTTTGAGCAGCAGCAACCAGCTTAGCACCCCCTTGTTTATATCCAGCAGTCCATCTGGTGACATTGGGCTGAGATTTTACTCTAGGACCTGAGTAGCTATTTTGGCCATGTTTGTAATGCCATTTGGGATACCCAATCACATTCCAGCATTTGTCATGCTTATGGCCTTTACCTCCACACACAGTGCACACTATCACAGGGACTTTCTCCGGTTTGACAATATTTGACCTAGAGAACAGAGCAACAGATTCATTATCAAGCTTGTTTAGGTGAAGCAACTCTCTTTGGGCTTCTTCTTGTTGTAGGGCTGCAGAGGCGGTTTCAACAGAAGAAAGGGGTGACATAAGTAAGAAATGACTACGTTGTGTGTTGTAAGACTCGTCCAGGCCATTTAAAAACTGGAATAATTTGCTTTCTTCCCTCTGTGAAGAGATAGCATCCAACAAGGTCTTGACCTCTTCACTAGGACTAGATACTACTGGTAACATATTTAGAGTTTCCAGTTCTTCCCACAGGGTACGCATAGCAGTATAATATTCATTAATAGACAAAGACTGCTGCCTCAACTCATATATGTCTCTATTTATCTTATATTTTCTTGACCCATTTGTTAGTTGAAAACGAGTTTCAAGATTCAACCATATAGCAGCAGCAGAAGGCATAAACATAATAGATTTCATAATAGAAGGAGAGACATTATGAGTGAGCCAAGCAATTACCATGTTGTTACAAGTGTCCCAAAGCTCTCTTTGCACAACATCGGTTGGCCTAGGCACATCTCCAGTCACAAAACCCAACTTTCTTTTAGAGGCAAGATTTATTTCCATTGCTCTCTTCCAAGATCTATAATCTGATGACCCTTGGAGCTTCTCAACTTGAATAGACATGGCTCCATCAGAAGGGTGCAAATACAAAGGATTCACTAAATCCTGAAGTGATATACGATTTCCAGCCATTAAAACGACACAAAGATGATGAGACAAAGATATTGAATGAAGGGGTGGAAAAAGAAAAAAAAATGAGTTAGTTAAGGTGACAAGAACTGGAGGTTGTGTTTTTAAACTGGGTTTTTAAACTGAGATCTGGTAACTATTTTCTCTAGACACAATCTTGCAATGGTAGGCTCTGATACCATAAAGAGTAACAATAAACCTCTAAGATGAACAGATCTCCATTGCTAAAGGCCACAAAAGAATGAATTGATAACAATAAAATACCAGTATATCCTGTAGCATACGGCACATGATTGTCTATATAGGGCAGAAACTGCCAAATTAGGATAACTACTATGCCACCTCAACATACGAGGGAATCAAAATAAAGATGCTACAGCTAAATATTAGATACTTATCATAAGCTAGGCTATAGTGCATTCAGACCCAGCATAGTCGAGTGGTCCTTCTCACAATAAGAACTGTTCTTGTCATTGTAATATATTGATAAGTATTCGTCGTCGAATACCCAGCAGCGGCGCCAAATGATGGCGGTAAGAACTTCAAGTCATATCTGAAGAAATTATGTGCCATCACCGGAAGAGTTTGTGTGTTGTCACCCTCCCTTATTTTTGTATATGACCTCCCTTTTATATCATAGTATGCATGAGAGTAGTCCCTTTTATATCAGAATATGCATGAGAGTGGTCATCATTGTTTCCTGGGTTGGTTGCCACATGTATAGGCTAGAAAATAGGTAGATTATGTGGGTAGGAGAGTGAAATGAGGTGTCATCCTTTCCAGAATTTAGGTGATGACTAGGTCCTGAACAACTTAACACGTGTCAAGCAGTTTTCTACCTTGTTAAGCTAAAGGCAAAGCCTCCTATAGGTGTGGCATACTTGTCCCGAAGGTGTAGTCTCTGGAGGGGGTGGTATGGCCGTAGGCCAATAGTTTTGTAGGCCATCAGTTGACATTATATAAAGTTCAAGAAAGCGCATCGGCATTTAGCACTTAAAATAGTTGATATCCCCAAAAGGACCAATTGACTGATATTTGTGGGTATAAGGTGAAGGGGTGAAATCAATATTGCATTAGGTCGGTAAACTATCACAATCCATATTTTATAATCAACTAGTTGGTAACCGTGCAAAGTATGGATCGATATTAAAAATAAGATCAAGTTATTATTTGTATAAAATTAAATCTTATAATAATCTATTCGAAATACAGATTAGAATAAATAAATAAATGATGTTAAATTATGTAGTTAAAAAAAATCGAAGTCAAATATAATTATAAATTTTTACCGTATAATTCCTTTTTTTTACTAATATGACTTATAAATCTAGTTATAGTTCTAGTTATGCTCCTATATTTGTTATATTAATCTAACATGTTAGCTTTTATTGATGAAAACTAACAAATAGAAATTAACGTGAAAACAAAGTATACGGAGAGTATAAGTCAATTCGTGCTAGTTGAGATTTAATTATATAAAATTTTAAAAATAGTTATATAATTTTTCTAGTGAGTACCAAGATTTGGTAATTTTGTGTTTTAATAGAACATAGTTTCTCTTATTAAAATATATAGGTTATAACTCGTACGAAATAAATTAAAATATCGAATTAGTATTTGTAGTGTGAAACACAAATTAAAACCAATATATTAATATTAAATATTAAATTGGTACTCTTAGAGAATAATTATCTAGTTAAAAGGAATCGAATTAGATACAAAAATTTCACAATAATTATAGTTCTGTATTGTTTTACTTTTTATATAAATCTATTATATTAGTTTTGTTTTCGTGAAACGAATTGTATAGTTATCTTATGAACGAAATTTTTGTTATTTTAGATAATTTAATTTAATTTAATAATAATTTCATAATTAGCTAGACTGGAATCTCAGGAAAGGTGAAGTCAATGGTTTCTACTGTAAAGCTTCATCTGACAAAAGTTTATCAACATGGAAAGTTTGATGTCAAAGCAGATGAAGGAATCTTTGTTGGATATGCTGTTGGAAAAGCATACAGAGTCTACAATCTAAGAGACTAAATAAGTTGGGTTTGTTGTCTACTCGAGTATATCGATAAAACAGTCATCTCGGGTCAAAACGAACAAGCGTAGTAGCGTTCAGTGCTCTACGATCAGAGTTCTATTCTACGGCTTTTTCAATATAGTTTATTTAGTATTACTTAATTATTAATAAAAATTATTTTTCAAATTAAAAGCAAATAGACGCTTGAATGAAAACTAAGTAATAAAAAACAAAGTTTAAAGAGAAAAGAAGTCAATTTGTGTGGGATGAGTATCAAAATTTGGTACTTTTGTACTTACTTTTGTGCACCAACTAAACATTGTTTCTTTTATTAATAATGAGTATAAATTTTAACTATATTTTGAACCAAATATTTGTTATTTTATATAATTTAATATTAATTAATATTATTTTATAATTAGCTTTTTTAATATAGTTATTTAATATAATTAATTATTAATAAAAAATATTTTTCAAATTAACAGTAAATAAGTGTTTGAATAAATACTAACTAATAAAAACTAAGTTTAGTTAGAATAAAAGTCAATTTGCGTTAGATCAGTACCAAAATTTGGAATTTTGATATTTCGATAAATTGTCGCACTAATAAAATATGATTTCACTTATTAATAACGAGTATAGATTTATTAATGACAAGACGAAGCCAAGAAATAAGAGGTGCGAAATTATCCCCTTTCAAATCAAACAAATCCATCATAAGGAACGAGACTAGAGTACTTAAAAATAAGGTTGATTTTTTTATAGAATAAACCAAACGGGCCGTGACACATGAAGAAAGCCAATGTGTGGACAATGAGTTTCCACTTATCTAAAAGGCTTACAAACACAAAGCACAGGGGTCTTCAGAAAATTATAGCCCGTAAATTCGTGTTCATAGACCCACAGTATTTTCTAAATCCGGAACTAGGGGCCAAGGCCAACCCAATAATTATTGGGGTTTTCATTCAAGTGGGCTGCTCCATACTTTTTCACATTGCCATCTAATCAGAAAGCATTTTTACAGATTTGGAATATACGTACAGATAACAGATGTTATATGTTGGCATATCAACATAATATTTTTAATCGCCGCAAAACTTAAATTGCAATATACGTGTAAATGACTTGCTGCAACAATATTTTCCGATGAGACACTGTAAATATGTATGCAGGAGAAGAATTTTGATGATGTAGTGGCTGTATTGGTCCCAGCAAAATTATAATAGAGTTAAGCAGAGACAGATAACTGAGCCCGTGAACCTGGAATGCAATCAAAATTTAAAGCTAGCTGTCCAAACATCCCACCTATCGGTTTCAAGCAAATTTGGTGTCTCTTCATCCTCTAAACTCAACTATGTCTAATTGTTTTTGGTGCGTAAATCCAAAACTGTTCATCCACATACCTTTCAAACAGCGACCACCAGTCCACACTACACACGCCAACCGTATTTGTTTATACACACTGTCGCTTCTTCAATCTGTACGTTCTTTTCATAAGCTTGGAATCATTTGTGTTTCTTTACATAAACTCATCGATCGATCGAGCTATTTATTTAACAAGGCATTAATTAAGTGTCCCACATCCATGTCTACAGCCTTCTATTCTTCCTCTGTCCCTCACAAGTGCTGTACTTGCTCTATAAACAACCCTTTTTTATATAAAATCGCCAATATTCCAAGTTTGTATCTGCAAATTCTTTGTACATATCCTTCTCCATTCGTTACTTGTATCATGCTCAAACGGTATATCGTATTTCTTCGTACACATAATGTTATAGGTGAGTAAGGTTTGCTGTTAGGTCCTCTAAGGACCCCATAATTTTCATATTCTGCGTCACACAAATAAAATATTTGGCCTATGTACAATTTAGGTCCCCACAGAGTTAATTTGCCTGATTGCGAACATGTTTATGGTTAAAGATTCTGAAATGTTGTTAATCACAAGTAGCCCATATCATTGCATAGCATGTGACAACATAATAAGTGTATATGAAGAAAGTGTCGCGATTATAAAAAATGGTGTGAAATAAGCCAACTTATCATTTTGATGCATTTCTATTTACAACAAAGCGTCGGCTCCAATAAGCAATACAGGCATAGAGGTAGAGCTGTTGCTATACAGTACGTAATAAAGGACATAATAATTTTTGTTCTTTGGTTGTTGACTAGCACCAAAAATGTGAGAAATCAGATGAATACTGTGATCTGCAGAAATTTCCACGACCGATGACAAATACTTGAAATGAAATTTGAAGAATAGAGTCTTTTTTTTAATCCTTACCAACTTACGTACACATTAACTAATTTTGGAGTGTCACACAACATCACATGCCACGGAGTGGTGAACAAGACTTTGTGAAAGTCGAAAACGAGGTAAAATTATCTGATAAAACAAAGCATCATGTTTATGTTTCAAACAGGCTTCACAAAGGAGATAGGATTGTCAAAAAATTTGAAAATTTTGATATCTGTTAAAAAAAAAATCTGTATTCATATTTGAAAAAAAACGGATATTATTCGTATTCGAAATACAGCGGATATTATCTCTATCTGAATTCGGGATATTCGAATCCAAAATTAGATACACATATGATATTTAAATTATATAAATCTATAATTATATATAATTTAAAATTTATTCTATTAGTTTATAGTGTGTGTATATGCATTAAATAATATATTTATACAAATTTTACATGATTGCCCATACTTTATACATATAGAAATATATCGTTTGAGTTTAATCGTAAAAAATGTTTTAAAATTAACGTCAATACGATAGGGCCATAAAAAAAATTTAAAAATCCGATATTCATCCGAAATATCCGTACTCGTATCTGAGAAAAAGCGGATACAATCTATATCCAAAATAAAGCAAATACTATATGTATCTGAAAAAAACGGATATTATTCATATTTGAATCCGACAATTACGGATGCGGATAGAAATATAGGCATATCCGTATTCGAATCATCTGTTTGACAAACCTTCTATATTATCTGTTTGACAGGCCTTCTATATTCGTATCTAAATTATCCGTTCTACAAAAATAGGTATTTTTTTTACTAATTTGGCTTATATGCCTTACAATTGAGTATTTATTCTAAGAAATCTCGGGGTGAGCGAGAATTGAAACCAGGGACAATAAAAAATAAATTTTTAACCACTTAAAATATTTTATGGCGCTCCACAAATAGGTATTTGGTACTGCCATATGTATGTAACATTTAGTAAATCGTTGCAAACCAGAAACAAAATACGAAGTGCTCCAAAAAATTAAAAAAACAAAAACAACATTGCACAATAATAATCCTATATATTCATGAGTTGTACTTTAGCTTGTGTTCCATTGTCACCGATGCCCCTTCTACAACGTTCGCACTTCACGGGATGGAAACTTTCAAATTATTTTTGTCTGTCATAATATAGTTACATGGTCCCTTTGCATCTAAACTCTACGAAAAGAACAATCAAGTGTAAATTATAGTGTTTGGCCACCCATTTTCTACATCCTCTCCATTATGTTTATCTTTAAAAATGAAAAGTAATTGAAAAGTGTTGTGATGATTTTTATATATGTGGATGTTCAGTTTTCCATAGAGCTAACCCATACATGTATGTTTCGCTTCAACCATAATACATTGAGTTTGTTTATTTACCGAATTGCTGCTCAAAGTTGTCACTGAGAATGTGGAAAAAGTTGGTGCAAAAGTTCATGGGCCTTTTAGTTGATTACCTCACTTGGCGTCTCGTGTAAGTAATATCGATATTTGGATGCCGTGATTATAAGAATTTTATCATTTCCGTAGTGCTACATTTCGCGTTATGTGTACCCAAACATGCCTAAAAAGCTACTAAATACTTTCGGTTATTGCCGTTATATTTATACTTTTGCATCTAATGTCTTGCCACTAAACCTTAAACATTTACTCTCCTTTGTCATTGTTTTAACTTTACGCCAAATAAAACGGATGCTAGTACTCCTAATTGGAAAAAGAGTGGCAAAGAATTCACTCGGCAAGGCACAAGCATTGGCCTTTATAATGAGATTAATGTGAATATATGTTATTTAATTATATCATGACAAATCAGGATATGCATGTAAAATTTGAGAATCGTTTTGAAATTCAGTCATAAGTATCCAATATTTCTCAAAATTAATCACGTTATTCTTATATGCTTAGTTGTTATGTTTAATTCTAAATATCGTGTTCAACGCAATAATTAAATTATTAACAATTTTGACATGAGTAGTCGGAATGACTAAATATTGTGCTCAGCACGATAATTAAATCGATAATGACCTTGAAATGAGCAGTCGAATGACTGACAAGCAATTCACCTCAACTAATCATGTCTTCAGCAGATATACCACAACTTTTGGAAGCCTGAAAACTTTTGAGGGACAAACAAAAGTAACAAGATTAATAACTAAAATCATTACTATTCCATTTAACAATTATCATATACCAACCATCTTTTCCTACTTTTCTAAATTGCGAATTTGGTGGTGTTTTAAATTTCTCAATGTTCGGAGATTCCAAACCAGAGGAATACAAATAAATAATATCATAGAAATGATCGCTACCAGCACCACAATTTGGAACATAAATGAAGAACAAATTATTAGCACATTTATGAAGAAAAACGTGCTTAAAAATGACAACGAAATTAGAACTGTAAGAATTATACGATTCACATGTCTCCACATACACAACTTCGATTCTCTCCTACTTCTTAATAAAAAACTCGAAAATTCGTACCAACATACATACATATATAAATCATATTTACACATACACACCGCCATTAAAATGTTTAATTAACCTTTCATTCGTTTTCAACTCTTTTACAGCTTTACATAAACTAAAAAAAAAGATATAAATATAATATATTCGAGCATAATTTTACTAGGGCACAAAATTATTAACTGTCGGTAACGGCCGAATTATCATGGGTTGGTTACCTTGTTAACATAACTATTAACCAACGCCAACGCATTACTTGTCACTTGTTTCACTTTCACCGTCCGATCACACACGTCCTTTTTCATCGGCCCGTCGTTCACTTCCTCGAATCCATCGATACACGTGTCCTCATTCGTTAACGCCGCACTCATGTACGTTTGTACATTGCTCATCTGAAACCTCAGAGACTCCCCTGACCCGCCGAGCTTCAGCATCTGCGCGAGGGAGTCTCGTATTTGCTCGACTGCGTCTCCAAACACGGAGAAGCAGTCCTGAAGTGCGGAGGCAGCTCGGGGCTCAGTAGCCCCGGTGTCTGCCTCCTGAGTTAGGTTTGAGACATAGTTAGCCATTCGCTTAGCGCGGTTTAGGCTGACACCTATTGCAGCCTGCGCTAGTAAAGCAGGGTTTTCTTGTATTTTTAGAGCGTGGCGTGAGAGTGACCGGTAGCAGAGCACGGGGTAGAGAGTTGTTTGGCAGTTTGTACGTATGAATTCGGAGTTGTTGGTGGTGGAGATGGACGGGGCTGGCGCTGCGGCTCCGGCTCCGGCGGCGCCAGGTGGACTTTCGGCGGGGACATGGTTGAGATGTAATAGTATTGAGAGTAGAAACAGAAAGCTAAGTGAAAGTTGCGTTTCCATTGAGATGATAAGAAAGGTGAGAGTTAGAGAGAGTTTTGTTGAGTTTAGATTAGTTTGAAGAGGAGAATTTTAGTTGAGAGAGTTTATATAGCCTATAGGTATATAAGGTTAGCAACCGAAGACGATTTTGAATTGGTTAAAATCTAAAATTTCGACTTTTGTTGAAAACGAATAATCCTATCAGAAATCAGATAGAAATAAGATGTATGTGTGCGAGAGCCGAGACCGAGACTGTTCAAGTAAACAGAAATATAAAAAAATCATTATATATAAATTCCATATTTGATTCCAAATCTTGTATAATATATAGGAGCAAAATCCCACAATGTCACGTTTCTTACAAATGTAATAAAATATAGTATTTTAGTGATTTACGACATAATTTTTAATAAATTAACTCTAATAATATGTCTTATAATTGTGGCTTATTATTAATATAATATTATATTTAAATTATAATAGGAGGAAAAAGAAAATGATGAGAGAGAAGATATATGTAAAATGAGGTTTTTAATTTTCGTGTTGCGGTTGCGGTTTGAATTTTTAATAAACCGCGCGGTGCGGTGCGAGTTGTGGTTTTAAATTTCTGAAATGCGGTTCAAACCGCACCGCAGCGCAATATTTAATATGTTATAAAAGAATATATATATATATAATATACTTATATTCCTATCGGATCATCCCACTAAATATTTACAACCCAATACTTAAATAGTTTATTGTTTGCTCTTCAGTTGGCCGCACAAGCACTTCCCACAAGTACCAAGATTATATTATATCCTACTGTTTCTTATGTGATTAGAATAGTTAGTCTTGAATTCAATTCATGATCATTGTTTACAAATTTATTTTTTCAAACTTACTAATAATTCATGATCAAATTTTGGAGTTGCTATTTATGTCTTTTGCTCTGCACTTTTAAGTTATTTTTGTTTTGTAATTGAATTTCTAAAAAAGTTCAATTTTCCGGTGTGTAATTTCTAACTTGTATTATTGAAAAATATTGGCGAATTTGTGTTATAACATTCGGAATTTTGATTAAATTTAAGTTTTGTATTTTATTTAAATCTTTTGAATTTTTAAAGTGTAAACCGCGGTGAACCGCACCACACCGTACCGCACCGCATTTTCGTGGTGTGGTTTATGCGGTTTTTAAGGGTACACGGTGCGGGTGCGGTTTGAAAAATTGATCTGCGGTTTGGTTTGCGGTCTGAGGAAAAAACTGCACCGCCCGCACCGCGCTCACCCCTAAGATGAATGTCCTAATCAGAACTGTTCACGAATCGAGCCGAACTGAGTCTGAAACTTTAATTTTTATCGTGACAAATTGAGCTGAGCCAAGTTTTTTTACTCGAAAAAAAATCGTGTTATACCTCAAACTCGTTAACTAACGAGCTGCACACAAGTTTTTATCGAACATAAATGAGCCGAATTTAACCAATCCGAACACGAGATTTTTCCATCAAAAAGAGCCTACCTGAAGTAAATATTTCTGGTCAAATTACCGGTTAACTATTAAAACAGCAAACTAAATACATTTATTTTTTTCTAAAATTTTTGTCATATTGCTAGAATATACAAATCTTGACATCCGTGCGATTGGATCATTCATAATTTTTTTAAATAAAATAAAATATTAATATGAGACTAAACACTAGTAAGCAGTGTTACAGAAATCGGCGATTTCACCGATAAATCGCTGCAGGGCAACCTAACGATATTATAGAGTAAAATCGGAGAAAAAATCGTTTTTTGATTTTCCGGTCAAAATCGGTGACTTTCCGGCGAAAAGCCCGTGAATGAAGCACATGATTTCAGGCCATTGGAAATGAAACTGACCGTGTGATGAAGAAATAAATTCAGCATGGATTGTTAGTATTTCATGATGATTTCAGGCAGACATCGGAATGGAAGAAGAAGGGTGAGAATACAACGGAGGACAAAACGAAGGAGGGGAAAAAAGTAGTTTAAGAGAATTTTTTAATAAAAAGGGCACGCAGAACAAAGATACAGGACTTGCTGGGTATTGAAAAGACTTGCTGAGCTATTGAAATGATAATACTAACAGTTATTGGGCAATAAACAACATCCCTGCCAATATTTACTCATACAAATATTTATTTTACATATAAATTTTTAAAAATTAACATAAAAATATATCTGATTTTATTCCGATTTAATAATCCGATAAATCCCCGAAATCCGATAAATCGCTAATCGGTAGCTTAACCGATCTAGTCCGATTTCCGATTTTTATAATCATGCTAGTAAGAAGTATTGGTCAAACTACTGTTTGACTGTTAAAATAGCAAATCAAATATATTTGTTTTCTAAAATTTTTGTCATATCACTAAAATATAAAGATGTTGACATCTGTATGGTAAGATCATTCAAAAATGTATATTTTTAAAAAAAATTGAAACATGAATATGAGACTAAATACTAAATAAGAGTACCATCCAAATCATTAGTTGATTTTCAAAATAATAAACAAAATAAATTAATTTTTTTCCAAATTTTTTTGTCATATTACTAAATTATACAGATCTTAACATCTGTATAGTTGAATCATTCATAAATACTTTTAAAAAAAATCAAAACATCATCCGAAAATAAACACTAGTTACAAGTAGTAGTCAAATCATGTCAACAATTAAAATATCAAATTAAATAAATTTATTTGTATCTGAAACTTTTTTCAGATCATTAAAATATATATCTTGATATTCATACGGTTCAATAATTGAGAAATATTTATTTAAAAATTGGAATAATATTCATAATCATAATGATTCAATATATAAAATAATATTTTTTTTTTAAAAAAACGAGTCAAACCGAGGCAAGCCGAAAATGTCAAAAACTCGGCTCGAGCTCGTTTTCTTACCGATCACATTTTGTTGTTCGAACTCGAGATCTTAACGAACCGAGCCCTTAATGAGTCGAGCTCGAACTTTTTCACTAATAGTTCGGTTCGCGAACGACTCTAATTTTAGTATTTTAAGGTACCACTAAATTATTGTTGAAACGCTCATTTATCTAAAATATCTTAAATTCTAATTTAGGAGATAAATTTAGGATATTGTTGGACTTGTTCTACCAACCCCAAGTGAAGTAATATTTAAGATGAAAAAAAAGTATTTTTTTTAAATCCAAGCTAGTAGATAAGTAAAAATATATTTATGTTTCAATGAAATTTGTATTGATTAAAAAAAATTGTCACTTCCATAATATTTCTGTAAATTACAATATTACCCAAGTTTTGCAAATGACTAAAAAAGTTACGGCCATATAAATATGAAATAATTAAGATGCTGATGATTGTTTATTTTCTTGATGTTATTGCTCTCTAAATGTTGGAGTGCATTTAGAGTTTAGACCCAGGTACTCGTTATTTATTTTGCTAATATGATGAATGATTAGTTAACATATCAAATCTTTATGATACAAACTTAAATATGAAATTTACTTGAGAGTACTTCCTGAACTGCGGAGCTCTGCATATGGGCTTGTTAGGGATCTAATTTATAAGTAACCTGTGACTTATAAGTCTGTATCTACTTATCAACTAGTGTTTATCAATCCAACTCAAATTTATAATTTATAAGATGATAAATTAAATTTTAGGGTTCATTTGAGATTTCTTAAAAAATGTAACTTATAATTTAAAGTTAAAAAGTGCTGTATAAATAATTTATATGTTATTTAGGTGTTTGAATAATTGTATGTATAAGTTTTGTATAAGTTTATAGTGTGTTTGATAAATCATAACTTATAAGTTATAATTTTTTTAAATAAAATTAAAAATATAAATTACAAATTACATCAATTAATAATTTTGATACATGAAAATAAAATAAAAAATAGAAGATTTAAAAACAAGGATATTTGCCTCCGGATAAAACTATATAATACATCCTATTCACATCGACGAAAATAGTATTTTTTTTAAAAATAATTCAAAATATGATATAACAATTTTAATAAATTAATATAAAATATCAAAAACAAACATTAAAATACAAATACAAATTGCTAAAAAAATATAATTAAAAATTCTGACCTATAATTAAGTAAAGTTATTCAAACACTTATATAACTTATAAATATTTATCTATTTATCACTTATAAGTCATTTATTCAATTTTAGTCGTACGTTACTTATTTTGCGATTTTCCAAGTGGGCACAAATGGGTGCGTTTGTTTGCTCGCTTATAAGTTACTTATATCATATAAGCCAGTAATAACTTATTGATCAATGTTTGTCAACCGAAGTTTTAAGTGGAATTTATAATTTATAAGCTGCTAAGTTGTATGTTGGTAACGACGTGTTTTTTCCAACTTATTTTAATTTTTTTACTTTTTTATAAGCTTAAGTTGTAAGATAGTTGTTTTAAAATGTTAATCTAAATTTAAAATTCACAAAATAAAATAATTATATTTAAACATTATTTATTTTAGTTTATTTAAATAAAAAAAATCAGACTTATAAGTAAATTTATCCAAACATTTAAATAACGTATAAGTATTAATTTACTTATTACTTTTAAAATACTTATTCGTTTTAAATCAAAAATTACTTATTTTTAATATTTTATTTTAAGATTTACTGAACGGCAAACATTAACTCAGTAGATAAACATTAACGTATTCATCAATACTTAATGCAGTTAGTTAGTGAATGCATAATATTACATTTAGGAATAAATATAGATAGTATTTATTCAGTTTAATTCATTTATTTTTAATTTGATTCAATTCGAAACTCAAACTAGTCCCTGTATGGGTTTCAATTAATTGTTGTAAATCACAAACTTATAACTAATATTTAAATCGAATCAAGAGTAAAAAAAAAGGTTAATATAAGTTTAGATATTTTTTTTTGTTTTAATAACTATAAGTTTTTGTATTTAAAGTATAAAATAAAATTTATGAGTCGTAATTTTTTATTTATTTATTTATATTGACTGTTGATAAATCTTTAGATTTTCGTGGGCATTTCCTTACTTAGAATTGGGTCGGGCTCGGTGTTGAGGTACCTGAAATGAAATACCCGGTAGAGATTGAATCTTTGAAGACACTTCCAGCATAAAAGTAAGTATTCCGTCAAATTAGAAAAAAGATAGAGCTTAATACTGAAGTGTATGAAATTTGTGAACCCTTTTTTTTTAATTCGCTTAGTATTTACAGGAGTTTATGGACATGTGAGTGACTAGGGGTGTACACGGATCGGGTTGGGCGGGTTGGGAGAATTTAGCAACCCAACCCAATTAGTTCGGGTTTTCAAAATTTCAACCCAACCCAAACCGTTTAAATTTGTAACCCAAACCAATTTGTATACTTCGGTTTGGTTCGGTTTGGATCGGTTTGATCGGTTTATTAAATATACAAAATTAATATAAAAAATTATAATAAAACATAAGGTTTCAAAGTTTAAAACACTTGAAAATAGTTCAAAACAATATTACAATCCTCCATATTGAATAGCCTTAATCATCTAATTTTCGACATCAATAATACTAATAATATTGCTTACGCTTTAAATATTGGAATGAATCATTAATGCAAAAAATATAACACTAATCAAACATCTATTATTGTTACGAAATTAACTATGAACATAGAGGTTATAAGTTACATTTAGAGTTAGAAATATATGGATCTATGTAAATGGCCTAAACATAATTTTGGATTAACTTATTAGCATGTACATATAGAGCTGTTCACAAACCGAGCCGAGTCGAGTTTTGATCGAACCGAGCCGAGCTTTAATTTTTTTTCTGACGAGCCGAGCCGAGCTTTCTTAACCAACAAAAACCTGTGTTCGAGCTCGAGCTCGTTAACGAACGAGCCGAACACGAGCTTTTATCGAACAAAATCGAGTCGAGTCGAACCGAGCCGAACACGAGCCGAACACGAGCTTTCTCCATCAAAACGAGCCGAGTCGAGCCGAGCCGAGCCGAGCCGAGCTTAATTAAAAAATTCTGGTCAAAACACCGGTTGACTGTTAAAATAATAAACCAAATACTTTTATTTTTTTCTAAAAATTTTGTCATATCACTAAAAAATATTGATCTTAACATCCGTACGGTTGGATCATTCATAAATATTTTTTAAAAAATCGAAACATTAATACGATACTAAACACTAATTACAAGTACAAGTCAAAACACCGGTTGACTGTTAAAATAACAAATCAAATACATTTATTTTTTTCTAAAACTTTTGTCATGTCACTAAAATATATAGATCTTAACATCCGTACGGTTGGATCATCTATAAATATTTTTAAAAAAATCAAAACATGAATACGAGACGAAACACTAGTTACAAGTATTGTTCAAACAAGTGGTTGATTGTCAAAATAACAAACAAAATAAATTTATTTTTTTCTAAAATTTTTATCATGTCACTAAAATATATAGATATTAACATCCGTACGGTTGGATCATCTATAAATATTATTTAAAAAATCAAAACATTAATACGAGACTAAACACTAGTTACAAGTAAAGGTCAAAACACCGGTCGACTGTTAAAATAACAAACCAAATATATTTATTTTTTTCTAAAACTTTTGTCATGTCACTAAAATATATAGATCTTAACATCCGTACGGTTGGATCATCTATAAATATTTTTAAAAAAATCAAAATATGAATACGAGATCAAACACTAGTTACAAGTATTTTTCAAACAAGTGGTTGATTGTCAAAATAACAAACAAAATAAATTTATTTTTTTCTAAAATTTTTATCATGTCACTAAAATATATATATATTAACATCCGTACGGTTGGATCATCTATAAATATTTTTAAAAAAATCAAAACATTAATACGAGACTAAACACTAGTTACAAGTAAAGGTCAAAACACTGGTTGACTGTTAAAATAACAAACCAAATACATTTATTTTTTTCTAAAACTTTTGTCATGTCACTAAAATATATAGATCTTAACATCCGTACGGTTAGATCATTCATAAATATTTTTAAAAAAAATTGAAATATTAATATGAGACTAAACACTAGTTCTAACAACTATTCAAACAATTGGTCTATTGTCAAAATAATAAATAAAATAAATTTATTTTTTTCTAAATTTTTTATCATGTCACTAAAATATATAGATATTAACATCCGTACGGTTGGATCATTCATAAATATTTTTAAAAAATTGAAACATTAATATGAGACTAAACACTAGTTACCGTTAAAATAGCAAACCAAATATATTTATTTTTTCTAATTTTTTTATTATATCACTTAAATATATAGATCTTGACATTCGTACGGTTGGATCATTTATAAATAATTTCAAAAAATCGAAACACCGATCAGGAAATAAATACTAGTTACAAGTAATAGTCAAATCACTTGTTAATTATTAAAATATCAAATTAAAAAATTAATTTTTAATATCTGATTTTTTTCAAATTACTAAAATATATATTTTGACATTCGTATAGTTCAATAATTTAAAAATATTTATAAAAAATCTGAATAAAATTCATACTAATTAAATATATAAAAAATATTTTTTTTTTAAAATTTTTTTCGAGCCGAACCGAGCCGAGCTCGAGCCGAGCCGAGCTCGAGCCGAACATGCCAAAAGCTCGGTTCGAGCTCGTTTTCTTAACGAACACATTTTTGTGTTCGAGTTCGAGCTCGAGCCCTTAACGAACCGAGCCGAACCGAGCCCTTAACGAGCCGAGCTCGAGCTTGTTCGCGAACGGCTCGGTTCGCGAACAGCTCTATGTACATATATATTTTAATCGGGTTAGGTTGGATTGGTTTAAAATTATCGAAAACCATATCCAACCCAATTAAATAGGGTTGACATTTTTTCAACCCAACTATATATCGGGTTGAAAAAAATCGGTTTGGTTCGGCGGAAGTAGGGTCGGTTCGGTTTGGATTGGTCGGGTTGGTCAAACCGTGTACACCCCTACGAGTGACACCAAGAAATGTGTTGGAGCTGTAACGCATGCTAACATCGGCGCCGGTATCGCTAGTCGTATTGTATGACATCGACGACCGATAGTGAGTCAGGAATCCTACATGGGTGTATTAGTCTATGGGGTGTCAGTTGGGTTTATTGGCTGGCGTCAAGTTTTGTCTGTGCCAGTTTGTCGGGCCCGAGTTGGTCGAGAGTTGAGCTTGTTCCAGTTTGTCGGGCCCGAGTCGGTCGAGAGTTGAGTTGTGTCAGTTTGTCGGGCCTATTTTTATGTTTTGGCCTGACTAGTCGAGTCGGGCCTATCAACTGAGCCGAGCCTATCAATTGTTTTTATATAAAAATTGAACTTTTTTAAGAACATTTATATTATTATATTAAAGACGAAATAATAAAAATTTGGTTGGTATTCGTTCTGGTCACCGTAATTATATTAATTTTTAAAATAAAACACTCTCATAAATAGATAAATATTAATAACATAATTATAATATGTCTAATGATTTTCGCTAAAACAAAATAATATACATAATTCTCCGGCCGGGCTCAACAAAATTATACTATTGATCCAATTTTAAATAAAAAAAAAACTACATATATTTTGTTGGATTTGAAGAATCGGGCTAAAATAAAAATAATAAATATTATTGATCCCGCTAAATATATTATATTATTGGACCGGATTATAACAAAATAAAAATTTGAAAGAAAATTTGCGGGGTATATATAATGTCATCAAACTACCGGCTCGGCTAAAAAAAATTATACTATTTTCCAATTTTAAATTAAAAATAAAAAACTGCATAAAGTTACTTGGATTTGAAGAATCGGGCTAAAGGAAAATAATAAATATTATTGATCCCGCTAAAAATATTATATTATTGGACCGGACTATAATAAAATAAAATTTTGAAATGACATTCGTGGGGTAGATATAATGTCGTCAAACTAAAACAAAATAATACACCCTCAGTCCCTTCCAATTGTTTATATTTCGGGAAAGTGCCCGGAACGCATTTTAAGGTGCATAAAAAATATAGTTATATAACTTATTTTTACAATTTTCTTTTTCTGAATAAAAGTCGAATATTTTAATTTTTATTCAGAAAAAAAAATTGTAAAAAAAATTACAGAACTATACTTTATATGCACCTTAAAATATGTGTCGCACACTCTCTAAAAATGTAAACAATTGAAAGGGACGGAGGGAGTACATATCATCCATTTGGTCCAAAGTAAAATATTAATCACCCGAGCTAAAATAAAATTAAACAAAATAGTAAGTATAATTAGTTGAATTTGATTGATATAACACGTTTGAATATAACATAAATTTTTTACTATTGACACATAAAATTTTACAAATGATTCGGGTTTAAACATATTAAACTAACATAAATGTGAATATAGTTAGTTGAATTTGGTCGGTTACAATTCGGAGACTATTGATCTCAACTAAAATTTACATTTTAATTAAATATAATAATATTTCGTAAACACACCTATAAATATCAATAAAAATATAAATTTCAATAATTACGTTATTTCTTAAAACTGTAATATCACTAACTTATACACCTATGTGTATATTACTAATTATTATCAAATCATATTATTAAAATTTCAAATAAATAAGTTGCATAACTTAAAATTTTTACTTCAAATTAAATTCAATAAATATGTAATATGAAAAATAATCTGTGCATTTCCCGTGTTTTAGGCTAATCTATCTATGCTATATTATAATAGACAGAATAATAAAAGTTTGGTAGTTTGTCAGTCGGTACTTTCTTAAATTACTTATCAACCCTTACTTAATTATTCTAATTCTAATTGACGTCGGTTAATCACTTCTAATTTTAATTGATATTAAAATCAGATTCCTACACCAATTTAAATTCTATTTTATATCAAATTCTATATTACTATAATTGATTTTAAATTCAACTATTCTACTAATTTAAATCAACTGATTCTACAAATTTAAATTCTATTTCATATCGAATTCTATATTATTCTAATTAATATTTCTGGATAAAATAAATTTAAGCAAACTAAATGTAATCGGCTCGCTTTGGTTGATATAATGGGTTTCGGGTTAAGACAAAATAATAAATACTACTACTCCGGTTTAAAAAATTATACTATTAAACTGGGATAAACAAAATAATATATAATATTTTTTCATGAAAGAATATATTATACAATTGATTAAAACTAACACATAATTAAAATTAAAATATAATTTGTCCAACTAAAAATAAAATAATATATAACAATTATTAGGATTAAAACAAAATTATCTTATAGATCTGAATTTCAAAAAATTAAAATTAAATTAAAAATAATAAGTTGGATTCTTTCGGTGTAATGGGCCTCATACTAAGATAAAATAATATAAATCAGTGATTCGAGATATATTAAGTTAATATCAAATTAAGTATAATTCTTATCATATAGATTTGAATTGAAGATTAACTTTTAAATAAACATAATTACTATTTTTTAAACACATATAGAATTATTAATAAAATTATATCATTCAATTAGTAATATTGTCTTTTTCAAATAACTCTTATAGTTAATCGATTAAATAATAACTCGCTAAAATAATTTATTTTTAAGGTCCTAGGAGACATTTTATTTTTACTCTGAATTAAATATTAAACCCACAATAATAATATTTTTTCCGGATACCGAGGATATTATTTTAAATATGTTTAAATATTCTAAAAAATTATGAACATATACATGTATTTATATAACTATCATGAAGTCATATAATTTAAAATTTTAAATGAATAAATTTAAGAATTTAATTCAAAATAAATTTAAAAAAACTATATAATTTTAAAAAAGATGTGCGATCCATGCATTGCATGGGTTTTAATATATTAAAGATGAAATAATGAAAATTTGGTTGATAGTCGGTCTATCACCGTAATTATAGTAATATTTAAAACAAAAAGCTATCATAAATAGATAAATATTCACGATGGAATTATAATATGTCTAATGATTTTGATTTAAATAGAATAATATATAATATTCACCCGGGCCGGGCTACGCGAAATAATACTATTAATCCAATCGTAAATAAAAAATAAAAATGAACTACATATAGTTAGTTGAAAAAAATTATGAAAAAGTTGTAAATTATGACGAAAAATAAATATTTTATAATGTTTTATTACACGTGGGGATGAAAGGAAAGGTTTGTCTTTAAATAATTTTTTTGAGGAACCGTTAAAGAAATTGTTGAAATATATTTTTGTGTCAAAATTCTTAATTTGGATTATGAAGAGGCAGGATTTTCGACATTGATTGTATGCATTCCAGTTTCTTTTTTTGTCAAGGTAAACAATGAATTTCACCAACAAAATTCACCAAAAATATTATGGTTTTATTTGGTAATTAGAGGTTAAATGTTTACGGTTTAAATTAGTTATTTTGACTAGCTGATTGAGTAAGCCTAACGATTTGAATTTAGCTTATTTGAAAAACCTGTTTGATTCTAGCTGATTGAGTAAGTCTAGCGATTTAAATTTAGCTTATTTGAAAAACCTGTTTGATTAATAAGGGTTTCAATTAGCTTTTTGGAGACATTTGTTGAAAAACCTCAAGTAACTTTTTTCAAAAGTAGCTGGGATCAAAAAGCTAATCACCAAATACTAAAAGTTTCAATTGGTCAACCTCTAATTTGTTTGAAAAAACTAATTTGTTGCCAAAAAATTAATTTCCAAAAACCCCACATCAGATTATGCATGGCAAGAGTTATAGTTATAGGTTAGTACTATACTATTATCAGCAAAACATGATTTCGCTTTGGTTAACACCTTCCAAAATAGTTATTACAACCTTTCAAAAAAATTAAATACAACAAATAATTTGTCAAAGAGAAATTAAGTAAAGTTACATGTTTGAGTACACATCCTTTGTTTAAATAAGATAGGACTTTCGATCTTTTTACGATTAAATTATAAAGATACTCAATTAGATTAGCTAACATACTTATTTAAAATTCTTATATCTACTTAAAAAACACTTTAAATTATTATAAAAAAACAAAAGAATGAAAAAACCCTTTAAATTTGAATATGTTCAATAATATAAATCACAAACTAATAATTTACTTTCATATACACAATTTTTTAGATAAAAAATCATAGTAGTAAAGGATGAAAAGATGATGGAAGAAGTATAAAAACGGACAATATTTACGAGATAAGTGTGAATACAATCTGCGATTAATACAAATAATCAAACAAGTGTGTGCGTGAGTAAACGAGATCAAACGGAGGAAGAAAAGATATAAACAGAAGAGAGATCCTCGAGTCCAGTTGAAACTATCTCCTTAAAGCTATTTCGCCTCTCACCGTATGTGCGAGTCGATAGCCTCCCAGGATAAAATGAGGTAGCGGCGGCGTTACGGATAACAAGCACCTTCAGCGAGCTTGAACGGGCACGAAACTATCACCGAGAGAGAGATTTGTGTTTAGAGTCGAATATGTTTTTGGTGTGTCTAACCCTAACGCCTTAGAGGTGTTTATATAGGTGTAGATAGACTTGTGCGCTACTCTTTTCCATAATTAAATATCATTAATTATGGAATCGGTGCTCTATTCCATAAATAATCTGAAACCGAATTAGATTAAATATATCAAGACATACACCATATCAATTAATCTGAAACAAAATCAAATTAATTTATGCCATAATATTTGAGCCAAATTCTAATGGAAAATAATAATTTCCATTATTAAGAGAATATCATCATATCTCACACATCTTTTAGTCATAATGCTCAAAAATATGACTTACCAATATGGGACTTATACCCATATTTTCCAACAATCCCCCACATGGGTGAGATTGGTGATCTTAGTAGCACACACCAGACAGACAGACAGACACGGAGTTTGACTTGGTGATAGTTTCTTCGATCAGATATAGCATACGATAGGTAGA
Source organism: Apium graveolens (assembly GCF_009905375.1). NCBI lineage: Eukaryota > Viridiplantae > Streptophyta > Magnoliopsida > Apiales > Apiaceae > Apium > Apium graveolens. The sequence goes on from NW_027419116.1 coordinate 48,724, forward strand.
GAATGCTCCTTGAACCTTCGCTCGAGTAAGCATACCGACTTTACTGGTAGACAGTAGACGTGTTTGTCCTTGAACTGTTCGACCGTTTATGTAAACGATGATATACTTATCACTATATCGTTTCTGACTCGTTCAGCTCTCATGAGTATGTCCATTTTGGCCATGGAACATCGTCCTGGTTCTGCAGAAGTTTCTAAAGAATTGTGCCTCGCAATTCTCCTTTGAAGCGGCCCCACTTCTCTCCCACATAGGTGATCTTTATCTTATTGAGTAACCCGCGTTTACTCAATTGAATTCCATGCGTTCACTCCTGAGCACCATGTATTCATCAAAGATCATTAAAAGCTCAAAGCTTAACCTCGTACCTTACGGGTCTCACTGTTTCCTCATCATAGGAACATGCCAGGGGTTACCCCCACAGTGATTTGGTCATCATGATTTAGTTGTCCCATTGAACCAAGTTCTTGGGATCTCCAGTCAGCAATGGTTGGGTGTCCACCATGATGCCGTTAAGCAATAGGCTTAAGGCCCATCCCTCTCGATGATTTCTCAACCACTTCTCTTGATAACCCTTTGGTTAGTGGATCCGCGATATTATCCTTTGACGGTATATAGTCAATAGTGATAATTCCGGCTGAGATCAATTGTCTAATGGTAATGTGTCGTCGTCGTATATGACGAGACTTTCCATTATACATCGTGCTCTGTGCTCTGCCAATAGCGGATTGACTATCACAGTGAATCCCTATTGCAGTTACAGGCTTTGGCCATCTTGGAATATCCTCCAGAAACTGACGTAGATATTCAGCCTCTTCGGCGCATTTATCTAGTGTCACAAACTCAGCTTCCATCGTGGAATGAGTTATCACCGTTTGTTTTGAGGATTTCCATGATATTGCCGCTCCAGCTAATGTAAACACATAGCTACTCGTAGACTTAAGTGCTTTCTTGCTAGATATCCAATTTGCGTCAGTATATCCTTCTAATACTGCTGCGTATCTGCCATAGTGCAGTCCATAGTCTCGAGTTCCCCTCAAGTACCTTAGTACCCTTATAATCGCTTTCCAGTGATCAGCTCCCGGATTACTCGTAAACCTACTCAACTTGCTAATTGAGTATGCAATGTCTGGTCTTGTACAACTCATGAGGTACATCAGACTACCAATTATCCTCGAGTATTCCAATTGAGAAACAGCTACACCTTTGTTCTTGGATAGGTGCAAAGTCATATCCACAGGTGTCCTAGCTTTCTCAAAGTCATCCTTAAGAAACTTCTCAAGGATCTTGTCAACATAATGTGGTTGACTTAATGCGAGACCCTCTGATGTTCTAGAAATTTGAATTCCCAGAATTACATTTGCTAGTCCCATATCTTTCATGTCGAACCTTGATTTCAACATGTCCTTTGTAGATTTGATAACTTTATCATTGCTTCCAGCAATAAGTAGATCATCTACATATAGTGTCATCATGACATAGCCATTGTCATTCTCCTTGACATAGCTGTTCTCGTTATCCTTGTAATAGGCACATCTATCACATTCATTGATTTTGAAGCCATTGGCCAGCACAACCTCATCAAATTTTTCATGCCATTTCATAGGCGCTTGTTTCAAACCATACAATGATTTCACCAATCTACACACTTTCCTTTCTTGTCCTGGGACAACAAACCCTTCAGGTTGCTCCATATAGATTTCTTCATCTATGTCTCCATTTAGGAAAGCTGTTTTCACATCCATTTGATGTACAGTTAGATTACGCATTGCAGCAATAGCAAACATCATCCTTATGGACGTTATTCTCGTTACCGGAGAATATGTATCAAAGTACAGTAAAAACTCTATAAATTAATAATGTCGGGACCGGAGAAATTTATTAATTTAGAGAGTTATTAATTTATCGATAAATTAATAATTATTATTTAAAGAGTTTTTAACATATTATAATGTGCATACCTCTTAGAATCAACGAAACTTGGGATTCAACGTAATTCGTAACCTTGGTAAATTAACGATGACTTTTGAAGTTGTGTTGTATAATTAATGTAAACAAGATTAATAAATGTGTTCAATGTATTCTCGAACAAGTTTAGCATATATAAATTACATGAACGTGTTAGAGTATTCAAAACATATCTCAAAAGATGGCTTCTCATCTAAAAGGTGTTGCAAAATTAACTATGTCAGATCAAATACGTAAGGAGTTGTGTGAGTACAAGAGAGATAATCCTCCAAGCACACAAAAAGACTTGCAGAAATGACTTGAGGGAAAGTTTCAGTTAGAAGTTAGTCAAGGAACAATATCAAACACACTTAAGCGATCAGATGAGTATCTCTCTGCTGAAATAGAGGGAAGCGCAAAGATCAAAAGACACAAACCAGCAAAATATCCAGACATGAAGAAGGTTGTTTATGAGTGGTTTCTTCAGCATCAAGAACGTGTGAATATCACAGGAGAATTAATTTTGCAGAAGGCAAGAGAAACAATGAAACTCTTGTACCCTCACGATGATTCAGATTTTAACTTCTCTATAGGATGGCTTGGGAAATTCAAGCAGCGGCATGGCATAAAGTCATTTCGTAGTTTTGGCGAGAGTGGGTCTGTTGATGTACAAGACATGGAGCAGAAATTGGTATCGATTCGGGAGAAAATTGATCAATTTCCTGTAAAAGATGTTTTCAATATGGATGAAACTGGGTTGTTTTATAGGCTACAAGCTGATCATTCACTGACAACAAAACAACTTGAAGGAAGAAAATAAGATAAAGAAAGGCTTACGATAGTTATTTGTTGCAATGAAGATGGCTCTGAAAAAATCCCTCTATGGATTATTGGGAAATATGCAAAGCCTCGTTGCTTCAAGAATGTCAACATGAATAGCTTGAATTGTTAGTATCGAGCTAACAAAAGAGCATGGATGACTAGTGTGCTTTTTGATGAATATGTTCGTTCATTTGACTAAGTGATGCATGATAGAAAAGTTTTGCTTGTGATGGATAATTGTCCAGCACATCCAAAAAATATTGAGGGGCTAAGAAATGTTGAATTGTTCTTCTTGCCACCCAACATGACATCAAAGATTCAACCTTGCGATGTTGGGATAATAAGGGCTTTCAAGATGCATTATCGTAGAAGGTTTTATCGTAAAATATTGAAATGTTATGAGGTAGGACAATCTGATCCAGGGAAGATAAATGTCCTTGATGTTATCAATTTGGCAATCCCAGCTTGGACGATAGATGTTCGAAAAGAAACAATAGCGAATTGTTTCCGACACTGTAAAATTCGTTCAGCTAGTGACGTTGCAAGAAATTTGGATGAACCCACTTTTGATGAAGAAACTCAAGACCTCGAGACTATGATCAATCAATGTGGCCATCGTAATAAGATGGATAACAACAATCTAATGAACTACCAAGGTGAAAATGAAAAATGTTCTGAGGTTTACAGTTTATAAGAGATTTTGTGGGTATTATCATTGAGGACAATACGAATGATGACGAAGAAGATGATACAATATCTTTGGAGCCTGTTATGAGAAAGGAAGCTCTTATGACGTCGAATACTCTTTACAATTTTATGATACAATACAAAAATACAACACCTGAGTTATTGGATGCAATAAGAAAAGTTAGAGATGAGCTCCAAATAGACTTGATTTTTAAAATAAAACAGCCAACTATTGAATCATATTTCAATATGGTGTAATATATTTTTTCAGTTCCTATGAATTATTAATTTATGATTTTCTTGGGACTGAAAACTATAAAGGGATTTCTCGAAAAATTATTATCTTATTATTTTATCGAGTTTTTCAATTTTTTACATTGGGCCAAGTCGGGACCGGACAAATTTATTATTTTAAAGAGTTTATTAATTTAGCGAGTATTAATTTAAAGAGTTTCTACTGTAATCAAGGCCTTTTTGTTACTTGTATCCTTTAATTACAAGTCCGGCCTTATACTTATCAATAGTGCCATCAGTTTTCAACTTCTTCTTGAAAACCCACTTGCTACCTAATGGTTTGCAACCAGTTGGCAAGTCCACTAATTCCCAAGTATGATTTTGCATAATTGAATCAACTTCATTCTTGATGGCCTCTTTCAACATAGGCCCATCAGGTGAGGTAACCGCCTCCTTATAAGTTTTTTTGGGTCACCTTCTTCGAGCAAATAGGTCATAAAATCAGACCCATAGGATTTCTCCCTTCGTTGTCTTTTGCTCCTTCTCACTACCCCCACATTTTCGTCTTCACTTTCATCACTCTCATTATCGTCATCTACAGACTCATGAGATCGTTTAGACGTCGTAGGTTGTTGGTTTCCTGGATTACAGGGAAACATCGTCTCAAAATATGAGGCATTCCTTGATTCCATAATGGTATTCTTTTGAATATCAGGAATCTTGGATTCATGAACAAGAAACCGATATGCAGTGCTGTGTGGAGGATATCCGATGAAGACACAATCCACAGTCTTAGGACCTATCTTCACCTTCTTCGGTGTAGGGATCAGTACCTTTGCAAGGCACCCCCACACTTTCAGGTGTTGGTAACTTGGTTTCTTTTTCTTCCACATTTCATAAGGACTTACATCCTTATTCTTGCGCATCGAAATATTTAAAATATTATTTGCGCTTAAGATGGCTTCTCCCCACATCGATTGTGGAAGCCCAGAGCTTAACAACATCGCATTCATCATTTCTTTCAGAGTGCGATTCTTCCTTTCAGCCACACCATTTGACTGAGGGGAGTATGATGCAGTGACCTCATGGATTATACCATGTTGTGAACAGAATTCCCCAAACGGTTTAACATATTCACCTCCATGATCACTTCGTATCGTTTTGATTTTCTCAGTTTGTTGTGTCTCAACTTCTTCCTTATAGATTTTAAATTTATCTATAGCTTCGTCTTTGCTTTTCAACAAATATACATAGCAGTATTTTGTACAATTATCAATGAATGTAATAAAATACTTGTTTTCTCCTCTTGTTGGAGCGAATTTTAAATCACATATGTCGCTATGTATTAGGTCTAGCACTTTGATGTTCCTTTCCACACGTTTAAATGATGATCTCGTTAGTTTTGCCTCAACACAAGTCTCACACTTATGTTTTGAATCGATAGTAAGTTTAGGTATGTATTCTTTTGCACTTAAACGTCGTAAAGTGTCATAATTTACATGTCCTAATCTAGCATGCCATAAATTAGGAGACTCAAGCAAGTAAGCAGAAGAATTCTTCATTTCATTATCGTCCTTAACGGACATTACATTGAGCTTAAAAAGCCCATCAGTTAAATAACCCCTGCCTACAAACATACCACTCTTAGATAAAATAACTTTATCTGACTCTATTACAATGCGAAAGCCATGCTTATTCAACAGAGAACCAGACACAAGGTTCTTGCGAATATCAGGCACATAAAGTACGTTCTTCAAAGTCAGATTCTTCCCAGAGGTCATCTTCAGGATCACCGTGCCTTCACCCTCAATGGTAGAAGTTGCTGAATTCCCCATGTAGAGCTTCTCACCAGCATCGGAAGCTTTGAGGCTAGAGAAAACCGCCTTGTCTGAGAAAACATGCCTAGTAGCACCAGTATCAATCCACCATTCACGTGGATTAGAACCGACCAGGTTCACTTCAGAGACCGTAGCACAGAGGTCTATGTCACCCATCTCCTTGGAGATATTCTCTACCATGTTTGCTTCTTTCTTCTTGTTCGGCTTCTTGGGCTTCTTGCAGTCAGAAGACCTATGACCAACTTTATCACAGTTGTAGCACTTCCCTTGAAATTTCGACTTCGAAATCCCTCCCTTGGGTGTCAGCTTTGCCCCTTTACCAGAATTAGCCTTCTTGGGCTTGGAGCTTTGAGCATGCTCCACCATGTTTGCCTTCTCAGTGGCAACGTTAATTTTCTTCTCGGACCCTCTGTTGTCTTCTTCAATACGAAGTCTAACAATAAGATCCTCCATAGACATCTCCTTTCGCTTGTGCTTAAGGTAGTTCTTGAAATGTTTCCATCCTGGTGGAAGCTTTTCAATAACAGCAGCAACTTGGAAAGACTCACTTATGACCATTCCCTCAGCATGAATGTCATGAATGACCACCTGCAGTTCCAGCACCTGACTGACCACAGTCTTAGAGTCTGCCATCTTATAATCAAGAAAGCGGCCAACAATCCACTTCTTTGCCCCAGCGTCCTCGGTTTTATACTTATGGTCAAGTGACTCCCATAAGACCTTAGCTGTTGGCTTCGCGCTGTATACGTTATACAACGAGTCAGACAAACAATTTAACACATAGTTCTGACAGATGTGGTCGGAGTGCTTCCAAGCATCAGCAACATACACAGTCTGCATGTTACTCTCAGCAGTGAGCAACGGTGGTTCTTCCTTAAGGAAGCGATCCATATGCAACGTGGTCAGATAAAAGTGCATCTTTTGTTGCCAACGTTTGAAGTTCGTTCCGTTGAACTTCTCAGGTTTTTCAGCATGTGCAGCAGGCACAGTTGGCATAACAGGTGCAGCAGGCACCACGGGTGGAACAGATGGTACGTGCGTCTGTACTACAGGTGTATGCACACCAGTAGGCACCGCATGTATGATCGGAGGAGTGAATCCTGCTGATATCTGTCCAAGAGGAACACTAAACTGTCCAATGACAGTGTGTCCCACAGGCACATGTCCCGAAGGCACATGTCCAACAGGCGTTTGACCCCCATCAGATCGTACGATCCGTGCGTTAGGGTTAATCGGCTGCTGGTGAACCCCATCAGATCTAGTGATCTGTGCGTTGGGATCAGCCGTCATGTTCATCGAATCGTTCACAGTTTGGTTCTCCATCGATCTGTTACTCAACAAAACAAGCAGATAGAGATGTATCAGTCACAGATGTATATAAAAGAAATAGCTTTAAGATTGTGAATACAATCTGCGATTAATACAAATAATCAAACAAGTGTGTGCGTGAGTAAACGAGATCAAACAGAGGAAGAAAAGATATAAACAGAAGAGAGATCCTCCAGTCCAGTTAAAACTATCTTCTTAAAGCTATTTCGCCTCTCACCGTATGTGCGAGTCGATAGCCTCCTAGGATAAAACGAGGTAGCGGCGGCGTTACGGATAACAAGCACCTTCAGCGAGCTTGAACGGGCACGAAACTATCACCGAGAGAGAGATTTGTGTTTAGAGGCGAATATGTTTTTGGTGTGTCTAACCCTAACGCCTTAGAGGTGTTTATATAGGTGTAGATAGACTTGTGCGCTACTCTTTTCCATAATTAAATATCATTAATTATGGAATCGGTGTAATACTTGCAAGCTACTCTATTCCATAAATAATCTGAAACAGAATTAGATTAAATATATCAAGACATACACCTTATAAATTAATCTGAAACAAAATCAAATTAATTTATGCCATAATATTTGAGCCAAATTCTAATGGAAAATAATAATTTCCATTATTAAGAGAATATCATCATATCTCACACATCTTTTAGTCATAATGCTCAAAAATATGACTTACCAATATGGGACTTATACCCATATTTTTCAACAATAAGTAGCATCGGGCAAGAATGAAAAAAATATATTAATAAAAATACGTTCATTACACGGGTTATAGATTAGTTTAATTTTTGTAATAATTACACAAAAATTTTTTTTTAAAAAAAATAATATTAAAACTTGGAGAACCTAACTGTTTCTGGGTCATTCCCTGTGGGCTGCAACTTTTTAGATTCTATGTCTTTTGCCGTCTAGCTAGTATTTATATATTGTTTAATTATATTCAGTACTCATTTAAAGCATTTTACACTCATGTACCAACTTATTTATAATTTAAACATGTCTTTTCAACACTTTTATTAGCCCGGTGACCCCAATTAAAAAAGATATTTCCTTTAGTATTTGCTTCCTTTGCTTAAGCATCATTCATTCAAGAGTCAAGATAAGCCGGTTCTAGTTTAATAGAGTTATCAATGTCTCTAAGCATGTTATTATCTCTAATGGCTGCACGATTAGATTTGAGTATATCTTAAGTATTTTTGGAGTCTACTAACTCATATTGTTTTTTTTATTTCATAAAATTGTTTTTGTCAAAAAAGACAAATAGATGATAATTGAGCTGAACAAATTAATATCAATATGATTTTTAAATTCTAGACTTGAGTATATTATTTTTTATGCACGCTTATGCATTTCCTGGATCGGAAGGATAATTTTGATTGACCCTATGTTTATGAATGTTTTAAATGCCTTAATGCTCTGAATTAATAGTCACAAACTTTGTAGAATTGACTGATTCAAGACTTGTCCAGTCGATAATCGGGTCGCTTTTGAATTGGATCAATTTCGAATTGATTCCACTTTCAAATTATGATATAAGTAAAGGTTATTCGGATCGAACCGTAATTGATTCAGTTTCTGTTTAATTCAAATTAAAAGCGGATAAAATTTAAATAAAAATTGAACAAAATATTAAATTTAGTTTTGTTAACATATAATAATATTATATTATTGCATAGTTTCATTATTATAATAGTTTTCTGGTTATGATATTTTTCTTTATTATATTTAGTTGTCGGCTATATAAGCCCCTTCTATTGTAATTAAGAACATGTTACATTATAATAAAATCATACCCTTTTTTCTCTCTTTATTTTCCATAATTTATCATGATATTAAGAGTAATGGTTCCATCCTGGATAAGATCACGGAGAATCAATCGTGTATTTCAATTATTATTTTTTCTAATCTTTCTTTTCCGAATCGCTTCTTTGAATTATTTTGAGTAACAAAATCATTTTGAGCAACCCGGGGTGGGAGTAAGAGTGAAGTTGTAGACATTTATATATGTTAAAAGACAAGTGCCTTTGGCTTTGAGAGGCACTTTCGGATAGAGTGAATATATATGTATATAAAAAATTCAGGAGAGATTGCAAAATGGTGACAAAACTATGATAAAAGAAACAAAGCATGTAAATTCCAGCATAACCTCTTGAATTTCGGCTATCAGTGGGTTGTTATTTAGAAGCGTGATTGTCTTTCGGTCCTCCATAAGTGGTCCGCTGCTAAATTGGTTTGTTCTAATTAATGGTTGCGACTTTGGTGCTTGAATTATGTTCATACCATTGGTAACCTTATCAGGATATCTAAACTGATAATGCATCCAGGGAGATCGAGAGATTATCCAGTAAATTTTTATTTCTAGAGAAGCTATTTGTTACTTCCTGGACAAATTACAATAAAATTTTATGCTCCATGTCTATCAGAACGTCCATGTCTAATAAGGGAAGCAGAAAATGATATATAATTAAACTATTCTGAAGAGGACAATTTTCTTTTTCTCTAATAAACTTGTTTTTTATGAATGCAATATATTGAGAAGTGAGAAACACAAACATCAATACTAAGGGGAGAAACAGAATGTTAGAAGTATGAGCCCAAAAACTAGCAGGCGTGCAATGTGGTATGATAACACTAGGGCCATATGGTGGAGTCCCCCCAGCCGTCCGTCCCTCTATCGTCTTGATTCTCTATAATTAGCCCTCTTTTTCACTTTTCCTTTGGAGGATTGCCACTGTCCAGACAATGTATTCCAAAAGCTCATATATGCAACACGAATGAATCTATGGCTGGCCATTTTAAAATTTATAAAGGACTTGTTCTAGTATCTTCTTTGTTGTCTTAGTATCTATTGCAGAAACTTACATCTGATCTGAGTGCCATAACTTAACACTGTTGTCTTTTTCAAATTTGATTATGTCTACGCAATATTTTAGTCGCCTGTGTCCCTTTCGTTTTCTCATCGTTCTGTTGCTGTTGCATGCACAGGGCGCTAGCTGAAGCCTAAAAAGTCCAGTCCACAAGTTAGGAATACTCTCAAGTCTTAACCACAGACAGTAATTTAAAATTTATACTAGGTGCTGAAGTTAAGTATATGTCTAAATCTGAAAATTTTGGTTAATCTAAAACAGCTACTGAACTGGTCATTCAATGAAAGCGATTAGTAGTCGGCAAGTTGAAGTGCAACAGCAGCCCAAATGTTTCATCTGTTGTAAAAACAAAACCATTGGTAAATTAGCATTAACAATACACTTAAAACTAGATTAACACGTGATAAGCAAAAGCACTGCTGCTGTACGAAGAGAAGGCCATTTTGTTATTTATAGCATGTTGAACGAGAGCCATGTTTTCTTAAAGATTATGTTTATACATTAACATTTCACCAAACTGGAAATGGAAATGTAGGTTTGTGCAGCGGCTCGTCAAAAAAAACAACAAAAATTATGACAGCTGTGGGATTTGAACCCACGCCCTTTCGGACCAGAGCCTAAATCTGGCGCCTTAGACCACTCGGCCAAACTGTCATCAATGTTTAAAATATCATTAAATTGCATATACCTTAAGATTGAGTTTACGAATGGTTTGTTCGCACTTCGCTATGCCAATTCTAAAAAAAATCCCAGTTATCCGTTTCCCTGGCTTCTTTATGTTCAATATATAAAATTACTATATTATTCAATTCAAAATTTTGAAATCTTTCAATCATTTTTGTGAGGGACTTTTAATTTTCGATTGATTATCGATAAATTTATAATAGCTAAGAAATTGTCTTTTCTAACTAAAATATTTCACCGATGGAATAGTATCGTCTATTATAACGTAATATAAAATAAAATTAAAAAAATATGAAAATGATAAAAGTAAATATATAAAATACTTGGTGTCTGTTTGGGAAATTTTAAAATAAGTAACTTATGACTTAAAATGATTAAGTGCGAAATAAGTGATAAGTTGATAAATACTTTTAACTTTTATAAGTGTTTGAATAAATTTACTTATAAATTCAGAAGTTTTTTTACTTAAATGAATTAAAACAAATAATTATTAAATACAATTATCTTAGTTCATGAATTTTAAATTAGAAAATATTTAAAAATCTATGTTTTAAAATCAAAACTTTGGAAAAAAGTGAAAAAATGAAAATAAGTTGGAAAAAAATACATCACTGTCAACTTTCCATTTTTCAGCTTATAAGTTGTGAATTCAACTTATAAGTTGGGTCGACAAACAATCATCAATACGTTGTCACGAACTTATAAGCCAAAAGTAACTTATAAGCTAGTAGCCAAACAGACCCTTAGAATCCGTACAATTAAATTTCCTTGCAGAGAAAAAAAAGTAAATTAAATCCGTACATGAAAGTTTTTCCCCCACGATAAAGCAAACCGGTCAAATAAACAATCCTCGTTGAGGCAAGACATACGACAACATTCGTACCAGGGTGAACGCGGGTCGGGTTGGTCGGGTCGGCTTCAGGGTAATAAATTGAATCAACATTTTTAGTTCGCTTTTTAAAAAATAAACCCATTAACTAAAAAATATATTTTCAACCCAACCATACCTTTACACGTTAGGTTGGGTCGGGTTGGTTTTTGTTAAAACTCGAATAAAACTATTTAAATATTTTTTAGGAGTCAAAATTTCAAATAAATTTAACCAAAAGTTGAAGTAAACTAGTGATACCCCATAATTTAACGGAAGATAAATATTATTGGATACTATACGTATCATATACTCTTCTAGTTTAAAGTTAATAACTTATAGTGTGTTATTCGTAAAATAATAATATTATTTCGAATATATTGATTAATACAATAAATACATAGATAAAAATTTCAAATAATAATATTATAATTATAACATCGGTTTGTGTTGGATTAGTAAGGGTTTGACCCAACCCATTATATTTGGGTTGACAAAAATTTAAACCAATTAAACTTCTAGTTTGGCTCTGTTGACCGAAATAAGGGACGGGTTGAGTCAATTTTACGGTTTGGTCGGTTTTTTTCATCCATGATTCGTAATATTTCAATTTCATGTATGGAGCGCTGAACTTCAAAACTCGCAAAGCCCAGACCGCAACATCCTAGTTCAATAAAGAAGGCCTTAAAGCATATTCTAAACATTAGCCCAACTTGGAAGCCCAGTCAAAGTGCCTCGCATTTTACATTGAATAAATTGAACTGCTATTAAGGACCATAAATGGGTACTTCCTGGGAAAGTAAGTAAATGGGTGCGTTACTGCGGAGAGACGGAGATTTAATAAATTTAGTAATATGGGGGACCTGTGTGCGGGAGATAATATATATAAATAAATAAATAATCTTATATAATTTATGTTAAATATATTCGAACCTATTAACAAAATTAAAATTTGCATGAAAATGATCAAATGCAAAAGTTATTATTTTAAAATATAAGAATACAAGTGAAATCGTTTACATTACGTAAAATTGAATATTAGAATCGATATTTTTATAAGAACGAATAGATATGAATATTTTATATTATAAAATTATTTTGTTGAAATGGACATTTTATTATAATTTCTGAAAAATAAAATTTTAAATAGATAATATGAAATAATCCGTACGTAGAATAGGGGTACCTGTGTGAAGTACCGGGCATGTGAACCAAGTATTTCTTATTTCTTATGTCAATATAGAGAAGGCAGAAAAATCTATCGAACCGGGTTTTATTCAGACTTTAAAAAATCCGGGTTTTTTAAAACGGATGAGGTCGGGCTTTTCTAAAAACCGGGTGGGGCCGGGCAGAGATTCCTAGGAAATACAAGGTCCGTTTTAGGCTCACGGGCCGGGGCAGATCCGGCCGAAACGGACTTTATCCGGGTTTTTTATTTCTATATTACAAAAATATTTTAATATTTTATAACTCGAATTATGAGTGATTTAAATAATGGAGAAAATAATATGTTGATATATCAGATAGAGTAGTTTAGACACTGAAATAAAAAATTATTTTTTTAATATAATATATAAATAATTATATATATCTTAATTGCTCCTAATATTATAATACAATTATTTTAAAAATCATAAAAAATATTGTATATTTTCAAATTTTATATAAAAAATCGGTTTTTTAATCGGGCTTTTCAAAAAACCCGGGCTTTTATCCGGGTCAAACCGGACTTTTTTAGATCCGGGCTTTTTGTCTTTCGGACCGGGCCGGATTTTCGAGAAAAAAGGAGGCACATTTAAGGTCTGCGGGTCTGGCCGAACCGAGCCGGGCTTTTTCCCTGATCGAGCTTTTCGGACTTTTTTCCGGATTGAATCGGATTTTGGGGTTCGGATTTTTTAAATCACTATATCTGTCTTTGTCTCCGTTTTTTTTCTCTTTTTGAAAGGTATTTCATTTTTGCCCTCGAACTATGTCGGGGAGAGCGCGGTGCGGATCGGTGCGGTTTTGTAGTAAAATCGAAACCGGAACCGCATATCTTCGATTTTTAAAATTAAAAAACCGAAACCGCAACCAAACCACCGGATCGGTTTTGATTTTGAAAATCTCGGTTTCGGTTTGAATCGGTTTGGTTTCGGTTATAAATTGCACAAAATTAAATTTTTTCAGTACAATCAATATATTTCAATTCATTTTAGCTATACATGTTTGTCAAATGATCTTCCTGAACTCTTCTCCTAATATAAGAAAATCACCTCATGATCCCAACACTCACTCCATTTTACTGCTTCATCTGGTTTTTTCTAGACACTCGATCACCAGAACTATAACTTAAAAAACCCCAGTTTAGTAGATCAATAACTAATCGCCTAAGTGATTAAAATAATTGGATGTTTAAAATATAATGAGAGTTGTGAACCATGTGATAAGTCTGGCCAAGTTGTATATATTGCTCTCCATTATTGTTTTTGAACTCACTCAAGTAATAATGAGAGTTGTTGTTTAATACTCGACTTTAACTTTATTAAAATTATTTGCGATACGAGTATTTAATCTTTTTGCATCTAATATGTAATGTTTGATTTTAGTAGTTTATTAGTCTCTTCTTTGTTTGCTTCCTTAGCCAACCTACAAAAGGAGGAGTTAAAAATAATGTATTTTCTGCAAACATGAAAATGGGATTGCAAATTGCATATATGTAGAAATTTCGAACCCAGATAGTAATTTATAATTATAAATAGTTTTATTTTTATATAACTTGGGCGACCGAAGTTTGACCATTTCAAAGAAAGGCGGAAGCAGTAATTTAATGCAAATAATGCATATAGGTGGAAGTTTCTGAATTCCACATGATCCGTATATTCCAAGTAAACGTCAACCAATCTGTTACAACCTTGTCCTTAAGGTCCAACACTTGTGAATTCTGATCCATATAATTAGTTCCAGCACTACTGCAGCTGCAAGCCTGGATCAATCTAGTTTTAGATAATAACCAAACATGTACTCTTCACATTCTAATGAGTATGACAAGTATTCAGGAATACCACAGCCAACTGCACCTCCACCAGCACCACAGTCATATGAGAGTAAAGGAATTGTCACCGGGGTTCCAGTGAACTCCAGCAGTGGCGAATATACTAGTTACTCTGATAACAGTCGTCCTCCTCCGCCTGCTCGTGTTCCGCTTCAAATTCTGCCTAAGACTAGAGGTCCTTGGTCTACTGGCCTTTGCGAGTGCTTCTCCGATCCTGCCAACTGTAAGTCTGCAATTTTATTTATTTTTAATAAAAAAAAATTGTAATAGTCTATTGCGTAAATTTTTGTAAACCTCTTGTTACCGCGAGAGGAGATGAGTATTTTATTAGACTAGGAGCTGAAAGATTTGGGTTGGTGTTGCAGGTTGCATTACATTTTGGTGTCCATGTATTACTTTTGGACAAATTGCAGAGATTGTGGACAAAGGATCTTCATGTAAGTTACTAGTTCAATTGTATTCTTCTGCCTAACAACCTAGCTGTAAACTAATTAATTATTGAATTACTTTTGTTTTGATGTTAATGGATGCTTTCTAATCTTGACTTTTACTTTTCAAACAAACTTTTACATAAAATACTACTATAAGTTGCAAGTTATGTGATAATTGTTATATTGATCTTGTTTTAAGTGAAATTACAAACTTAAAATTACTAATGAATGTATTTTCTTTATTCTTAGCGAATTAATTTGATTCATACTGTAACTCTGTAAGTTTGTTCCAACTTAAAAATATGTTTGTCAATCATGATAACATAGATGAGAACTCTACCAACAATCATACAGAAATACAAGTCAATAGTAGCTAAGGCCGTGTAGATAGTTGTACCTGAATAAGTAAGAGGATTTCTGAGTTTTCAACCTCAATTTGAAAAGTACACACTGACTTCAAATTTGTAGATTATTAGGATTACATACACGAGATTGCTTCACTTAATTTTAGTGTTCAGCTGTCTAATTTAGTTCAAGTGTTGGCATTCATTGATAGTTTGAGGTCTAAAATGAAACAGATGTAAACAATGACGGTTTAATTATAATTTATGCAGCTTGCGGAACGAGTGGAGCTCTATATGCCCTGATAGCTTGTGTGACGGGGTGTGCTTGCTGCCTCTCCTGCTTTTATCGAACAAAGCTAAGGCAGCAATTCTTCTTGCACGAAACTCCTTGTGCCGACTGCTTGGTGCATTGTTGCTGTGAGCAATGCGCTTTGTGTCAAGAATACCGTGAGCTCAAGCACCAAGGCTTTGACCTGTCCATAGGTAAAACACTCACTCGCGACATTTTTTTCTAATTAAAAATGGTGAATTGCATATTTTTAAATATTCAAACAGCCATATCTCTGCCTCTGAGCAATTTAGAGATGAACCTGAAGCCTCAAGGGATTGCATATAAGCCGGGAATTTGTTAAGCCATTTTACAATCACATGTTCCTTATTAATCAAACACTAATTACTTTAACTTCCAATGTCTATCGAATAGGATGGCATGGGAATGCGGAGAAACATAACCGTGAAACAGAGATGGAACCGGTTGCTCCAGTGGTTCATGAAGGAATGAGCCGCTAGATAGCTATGATGTTGTATGTTGTTGAGCATTTGCATTGTTCTAGGACTACACTAAACAGTCTAAAGAAAGAATAACAACCCTTATGTGTAATGTGGTGCTGCTTGAATATGTATAAAATGTCTGTAATTATTAGTATGTGTTTTGTATTGTTTTCATTCACTACATTACTGTATTTGGCAATCATTCTGCATATATTTTATTGTACTTGTTGAGACTGTGGTCAACAAACTTATAGTTATAGGAAAGTTCTTAATACATATAGTATGCATTTGTTGCAAGTTTTTTAATTTTCACTTTTGAATGATACTCTTTACAAAACTCCAGTAATATAAAAACAGGAGCATCATGCACCCAAAAATATGCGGCCTCCATTTAGGGAGACTTAAATAGTAACTTTGTCCCCTATGCATTCTCCAATGCAAAAACACAGAGATTAAAGTTGCCAACATATGCTAATTGCAAAAAAAGTAGTGCTTTTTCTGTCTCATTTGAAATTTCTTGTTCAAAGATTTGAAAACCAACCTGCTGACTGAGAGAGAGAGAGAGAGAGAGAGGTATGATATGGAAGTGGAGGGGGGATCAGCAGAGAAAGAGCTAGAGAGAAGAAGCAATTTCTTGAGTAGTTTAATTAAGAAGAAAAAAGCTACTGAACAAGAAGAACAACATGATCGTCTTAATGTTCGTGTTAGGGCATCTGATATGCCCATCTCGTTGCAGAATAGAGCTTTCTCTTGTGCTAGAGACAATCTTGACTCCATGTCCAGAAAGCTTGATAACAAGAGCTTAGCTCTTGCCCTCAAGAAGGTAACTTCTGATTATCTTTTATTTCAATTTTTTCTTGTCAATGGAGTCTCACAATTTTGCTTTTGTTCATTACATCACATTATGATTTTTCATTCTTCATTTCCATATATACCTCAAATGTTTTTCTAGGATGAGGTTTCCTGGTGGCATCTAATTTGTTGCATAGATGTTTTACTGTATAATACATTTAGAAAGAAATGTTTTGCCAAAAAAGTTTAAATTAAAGTCTCAAAGGTGATGTACATGTCAGAACTGACATATTCATTCTTTAGTTTTCACCCTTGCATATACTTTATTTGACTAGAAAAAGTTGCATCAGGACTTCTGCTTACAAACCTCATGACAACACGCAATTGACGGTCACGCACTCACACACATCTTGTAATTACTATAAAGATTGCACTTTTGAATGGTCCAAATTGACAGTGTTGAATATAACTTGAGACTGCTGGCTGTTGCTGTTGCTGTTGCTGTTGCTGCTGCAAATAAGTTCATAGCTTGAATGCTATATTGAGATGAACTTTGTCTTTTTTTTGGTCCTTTAAAATCTCACAGTAGTTACAGAAACAAATCAAGTGTTTCGAGTATATACAATTTAACATCTGAATCTTGTTGCCAGTTTGATCTATTCATGATTTTGCTGTAAACTTAGCCATCATCCGTCAATAAATCCTTGTTATGTTATGATAACTCGTTAAGCCCTGGAACTGCTAACTGGTTGGTTGGTGTCTGGCCGAAATTATAACCTTTAATTTGTTTCTCTCTTGTCAAATGGTGCTAACATATATATTCACTCTCCTGGATGTTTTCTAATAGTGAATGTTTTGTTGTGGATTCTGGTTAAAATTATGTCATAGCGATACCAGGATTACACTTTGATGTGCTACGCTTCCTGACACGATATCTTTGTCTGATTTTTGTTTGTGTAATAAAATCAAATTCAGTTTGGCATCTAGGATAGAATGGTAGTCAGGTCTGTAAATATGCAAATTGGAACGAGTTTCATTTGTCTCGCTATAAATAGTAAAGCTTGTTCTTCGGTGTTACACTTGACTTTATTGGTCGAGGATTCTAGTTAGGACTTTTATTGGTCTTACTAAACATAGTAAAGCTTGTTTTTCAGATCCGTTATTTGCCTGGGAGAAATACAGTCTTCATAGTTTATAGTGCAAATCCTAATATCCTATATTTGATGTTGGAATTCTGTCATATCTCAGGAATTCGATACATCGTATGGCCCGGCCTGGCACTGCATCGTGGGCACTAGTTTTGGCTCATATGTCACACATTCGGTAGGAGGGTTTGTATATTTTTCGATTGACAACGTTCATGTGCTTCTCTTCAGAACTGCTGTTGAGCCTATGGACCATTGAGACCACCACAACTTGATTTATCAGATGCTGATTTCGTGTGCTGACTAG
The DNA here is from genome assembly GCF_009905375.1 of Apium graveolens. Lineage (NCBI taxonomy): Eukaryota > Viridiplantae > Streptophyta > Magnoliopsida > Apiales > Apiaceae > Apium > Apium graveolens. The sequence goes on from NW_027419116.1 coordinate 66,820, forward strand.
AGCCTGAAAATATAGCTAAAACAACTATTGTGGAAGCTGGATTTGTACTTTCTCTAGAATTATTTTGTAATTTGTTTGAAAATGTAGACAACCAGCCATTTGTGTACTACTCGTTTCTTGCATACGGGAAACACCGGACTAATCTGATAATTACGACGACAAGTTATGGAGTTGAGAGTAAGACTTTAACTTTACGATTCTACCGGGCCTTTTTTAACATTTTAAGATTTTAAATGAGCGGAATTAGATCTTCCTCTAATATTTTAAGATTTTAAATAAACAGTTATTTAACATGGTTAGATCTTCCTTTGACATTTTAAAATTTAAAATGAGTTGTTACTCAATATGGTAAGAATTTGGTTACTCAACATGATCAGAGGTTAGACGGACTCAGAACATCTCCAATATTAGGTATAATATCTAGTTGTTACTCTATTATACTTAATACCTTATCATCTGTTAGGTATAATTTTAGATAAAAAGAAACTAGCACGTCATCATCTATCATCTACTTAAATTCTTATATGTAACCCTAATTATATTTCATTATAAAGTTTTTGTTATTTATAATATATATAACATAAGTCATTTTTTCAATATTTAAGGTACTTTTCAAATACTTAATTATAATTATAAAAATTATATATATATGTCATTGTTATTATACGTATTGATGTACTATTTATATTTTATTTATAAAATATTAATGTTATGTAATATTAACTATAAAAACGTTCCTTTATTTTTAGCTAAATCTAAACAATTATAATATAATAATATTAAGATATTTTTTCTATTATTTTTTAAGTATTTGAATATATTTTCAACCAATCATAATAATTTTTTGTTCTTATTTTATAATGTTTACTTTAAAATATTGACATAAATGTAATAATGTTAATTAATTTACTTTCAATAAAATATATTTGCAATTAATAAAAAAATATTATTTTGAATATAACTAATGAATATAACTATTACTCTGGAGTAAAAACTCTTACATGTACAATAAAATTTTAGCTAATCATATTTTAGCTAACAGTTTTTTTTTTGACAGATTTTAGCTAACAGTTTTAATGCTCTCATGAACTCCCAACCACCCCCGATAACATTACCAAACTCAAAAGCTAAAGGAAGAAAAAAAACTTGATAGTTTGTAGGATTGTAATTTGGCAAACTAAAGTTTGTTGGATTTTGATTTCATAAAAATCTCACTGAAATAAAAAAAATTGAGATCAGTATTCGATTTTTGAAAGACAAAAATGTTGATAGGGAATGAGTAGTTTATTAGTATAAAAATTATATTATAAAGTTAAAAGTGAAGTTTTATTGCTTGGGTGCCAATAAAATTTGAAGTTCTGTTACTTGAATTAGCACCAAAGGATAGCATAAAAATTTGTAAATATGGGAACAAGAGTGATAAATTCGGGCACAAATTTTTCTCAAAAATAATAATTATAAAGGGGCAGAGGGTTTGAATTTGATTATTTAACTGTCGAAGATGCACTTAATTAAATTCGACAATTTTTTCATTTTAAAAAGCGACATTGAAATTTATTGACTTAGTTAATATAGGTGATATTTCGGTCAAAAAAATATAGATGATATTAGATACTTTATCTTAGTTAATCAAGATAACAAATTATGAGATGTAACATATGTTAATTAAAAAATAATTGAGTACAAAAACTTCTACTAAAAAAGGATAAAAAATTAAAATACCCATAAAAAATAAATAATTATCTGATTTTATGATGGAAATTTATGTTCACTTTCTAAAATTTTATAAAAAATTACACATTATTTACATGTGCATCCATTTTTTATATTTAATAAAGATACATCTGTATAATCGTCGTTTACGGCTTACTCCCGAGTTTTTTAATGGGAATAAAGTAAGTGAGTAGGAGATAAAATTATTTCATTCCATTTTTGAAGTGAAAGTTTTGAAGTGAAAATTGTTAAATTTGCATTCAATAATACTTGTTTTCACTCCTTTTAAAAATCGGGAGCACGGGAAGTGAAACAACTTTATTTACCCTGCACTTACTTTACTTCCTTTTTAAAACTGGGGAGCAAGACGTTATTAAAAACAAAAAGGAACTATGCTTGCATATAATGCGTGTTTTTTGTAAAAAAATTAATACATATTTTGAGCCGTTATTTTCTGGTATTGTGAATTAATTAAAGCCGAAAAGTAGTGTTTTTGGGAATATTTTCCCGAAAAAACACCCCAATAATTGAATCACAGTTCCGTCAAAAGAAACCTTATAATTAACTCCTTGAAGATTGTTAGTTACCGGATCTTTTGACGGAGAATCTAACAGCTGAGCTCCAAATTCTTTTTTTACCACTACCAGAAAAGAGCGCATCGAGGAAAGTATAGTCGTTGCTGCTGACGTCTAATCTTCATAATTAGATACATACATACACTTGATTTATACACACACTTTAACAAGTACTGTCAAGTTTAGAAGAAATGCTGAGAGCTCCAAATGCGAACTCTCAATCAAACCCGACAGACATGGATACTAACCATCAAAGATCTTCTCGGGCTTATCAGTTCCACCCGGCCCGACCCGTTATTATCGATCTCTTCAATCTCTACTTGGGAGTAATAATTACATCTTTATTTTATTTCAAATTTGTTTTTATTTCAGTTTTTGTTGTGTTTTTTTTAATTATTAGTGTTTGTATTTTTGCAGAGAAATAATCGGCATAAGGCTGAGGAGAACATTAGAGAGCCACCGTAAGTTGTTATTCTGTTACTTGTTTGTTTTGGATTCTGTTAGTTAGTTAGTTTGTTTCTAGGGTTTATGCCATCTTTTTTTTCTTTACTTACTTATAGTCGGTATATATAGGTTTTGTTAACAAAACTGATTAGAAACCGAAAAAGGATCCAGTACAGAAAACACCGAATTGGCTTTGTTTTTTTGTTGCGAGTTAAGTGTCTGTTTGTTATATACAAACAAACTTAAAACTGACGTATTAGTTGAATTCTGGGAAGCAACATAGTGGCAACTTAGTTCACGTATTAGTTGAAGGGTGATGTTTAAAAATACCAATTTTTGGGGTGCAATGGCTGAAAATACCCATTTTCAAAACACATGGCTGAAAATACCGTTTTGGATACGCATTTTGTAATTGGGTAAGTGTAATACGCATTTGAAAATTGGGTATCTAAGAAAATTACTAAAGATACGCATTTGTAGTTTGGGTATTACCATTGAGATACGCATTTGCCAAATGCGTATCTTAAAAAAAATAAAATTGGATACCCATTTGACAAATGCGTATCTAGTACAAAACACGATACCCAAATGAAAAATGCGTATCCAAAACGGTATTTTCAGCCATCCACTTCCAGAATGGGTATTTTCAGCCATTTGCACCAAAAAATTGTTATTTTTAACATTCTTTCTTAGTTGAATTCTGAGAACTAACAAATAGGTGACTTAAAAGGTACACATTAGTTTAATTCTCGGAAGCTCACACAAGTACATGCGTCCTACTCCTACATCCCTCAGTATTGCACACACATGTATCTGTATCGAATGTTCTTATTAGGTACATGATTTGCTTAATTTATATCATGTGTTATATACCATAGATCTTATAATTTTCTGCAATCATGCATTTTAATGCTAAATTGTGACCATTTTACCAAGGGTAAGACCATCATTACCGATCTCAAAAAGCATAAATTTTAGTATGTAGCAATGGTTTACGGTATTTTGTGCTTTTTGAGTTTTTTTGATCGTCTAAAGGATGTAGTGTTTCAAATTGAAGTTAAAATTGAAGATAAGCGAAAGAAACTTAGCAATTCCTTTTACAATTGCTAGCTATTGATTCTTTTCCCCACATATTACCTCCCTCTTTATTAAAAAAAAAGAAAAGAAAACGTACAAGTAACCAACAATATGTTTGTACTGGCCAAATTTCTTATCAAGGAATGCTCACATGAGTGTGACACCTCGGGTTAAGAGCAAGTCCAACAGATTAGCTATCCCGTGTCGTGACTCTTATTTATATACCGAAAAAAGTTCCCTGATCTCCTCTCGACACACGTGGGACTGGTTGTTAGAGAACTCAAAAGTACACCGCTACACCACCTTCACTTTGATCGACCTTCCTTTTTCTTCGTTTACTATCAGCGTCGCTGCACCGCTTCCACACCTACGATTTCCTTCCTTTAGCCACGTTTAATCTCGCCTTCCCATCGCAATGCTCCTACTAGCCTTCCACGATGATCACGGTATCGACAATCGATTCCAACTCCAGTCTCGTATGATAAAGGATATGGAGAATGATTTATGTTACATATAGGGTTTGTGTTGGATTTATGTCTAGAAATTTGGTGATTTTTGTTCTCTTATTGGTGATTTTGTGTGAATTTCCGGTCTTTTATGTTGAATATTTCATGATTTGGCGATGGAATTTGGTGATTATGTAGATAATGGAGTTTAGTGAATGGTATTGGTAGTGGTGGAATGTTGGTGGCAGTTTAAATTTTGATGATTTTACTTTATTTTTTATAATTTTGTTGGCTATTTATGATTTTGGTGGTGATGGCGGAGGTGATGTTAACGGTGGTGGTAGTGTGGTGGTGATCAGTGGTAGTTGTGAAGGTTTTGTTGATATGATTGTAGTGATATGTGTTTAAGCTTGGTGATTTCTATGTAACCGTGGTGATTTTTGTAGGATGTTGGTGATATACAGGTGGCCTGTGGTGGTTGTCGATGTTGGTCGACGTAAAAAGAATATGGTAGTAGAAGATGAAAATGAGACTAGATTAATGGGTGGTGGGAGATGAGTTCATGAGTGGATAAGATTAGATCTTTAAAACTCAAGGTTTTCATTGGAGCAAGGCTCTATATATATACCAAAGTAAAATGCGGGTACTTGGTTTAATACGCCGTTAAATATGCTCGTATTATACATCTGTTGTTTATAGATTGGTTGGCAGAGTCACTTATAATATATTGTAGGGTGCTTACTATTCAGTTTGAGATGAACAAGGGAAAAATTCAAACAGAATTATACCCAATGTTTGTTAGTGTTTTGGTTTAGTCCCAAAAGCTGTGGGGTTGGGTTCGATTTTAATATATATGTAAAACCAACGGACTTTGAACTTAAATTATACATTATAATACTATATATGTTAGTTATGTATATTGCTATTGTTAAATACTCATATCGATATACATGATTTAATATAATAGATATTTTATAACACCCTAAACCAAGGTTGTAACAATCGGGAATCGGAGCTAATTGGTTGAGGTACCGATTGCCTAATCGGTACATCGGGGTTTATTCAGAACAAAAATAGGATATATTTTAATATTTTGATAATATTAATTTTAGCCTTATATATTATAGAATATACCATTCTAAAATAATTATAACGATTAATAAATCGGACGGATCAAATATGTATTAAGAATTAATTGGGGATGTCTTATAAAATGGGTTTTTAAAACTCTGCAAAAACTCATCACTTCTTCTCTTTGCTGTTGTTTTAATTCAAAGAGAAAAATCAGTGGAATTAAATATTAAATTTGCATCCACACTTAATTTGTTACTTTTTTAAATATAAAAAAAAATGTGACAAGCAAAACCGTTAGACTGTATGTATGGTCAGTTTGGTCATTTGCGGTTTCCAGTTCGATTTTAGAAATTATGAACTCGATGCAATTCATTTGGTTCCACCTTCTTTTAGTCCGGCCATTCTCACCCTAATATGTTCCTAACTTAATCCTATAGGTATATGCTGCTATTTTATAATTTTTTCTAAATGACTAGTACTTCCTACAAAAAGTAAACTACTGATTCTCCCAGATAGTTACACTATAGGTGTAATAATGTATTGCTGCTTGCATGCCAGCATCGTTGCTACTCTTGCCGGGGAATGCTTTAAACCATTATTTTGTTAATTGTCAAGTCTACTTGCAGTAAACATGCACCTCAACAAAGGCAATGGTCAATTCTGCCTACACAGTTATATCACAATATGGAATAAGAGCTAATAACAAGTCTTGAAATATTCATTATATTGACTATATTGTGCTGTATTACTATTAGCCTCTTCTGTTTCACTTCTACTAGTGTTGAAATATGATTTATTTTGATATTAAGAAGATTCAATTACAGGAACAAATCACAGAAACGTGTTACTGCTAACAGGGAGCTTCCTCCTCGGAATGAACAATTTCTTATAGATTTTGAGCAGCTCCCAAGCCAGTTCCCTGTAAGTTGTATGATTAATACCCACTTCTTATTGAGGAATAATTGAATTGATACTTGAATGTGCTTCTTCCTGTGCTTCGCTCTTCCTCAGGGTACACAGAACTATAATAGTTGACAACTTTGGCAAATTTCAGGATCAGGAGCAGTTGCGTGCAGTGACAGAATCTGTACTTATTTCTCTGGTTATTCAGTGTAGTGGTCATGCACCCCGTGCTGAATTCCTTCTCTTTGCTTTGCGTAGTTTGTGCGGCATAGGTTACATCAACCTAGATACTTTTCTTTCTTCACTCCTTTCCTCAGTTACTGCTGCCGAGTTATCAGTGAGTCAGGGAAGTCATGTGATGTCTACTGCCCTTGGTTCAAATTTATCTCATCCTGGGGTATTACCATCTTCTGGTTTGATATCCAATGCATCTAACTTTCAGTCTACAAATCCTGCATCTCCATTGCATTCAATTCACGGTATTGGATCTCCTGCTCAATCAGCTAACGAACCATCTTCTCGTGGCCCTTCAATACCTATAAACTCATCTGATCACACTTCGAACGGGCAACAGTCTATGACCAGAGTCAGTATGTCAGCACGAGATAATGCCATAAGTAGTTTGCGTCAACTATGCTGCAAGATAATATTAACTGGCCTTGAAACGAACTTGAAACCAGTAACTCATGCTGAAATTTTCTATCATATGCTGAATTGGTTGGTAAACTGGGACCAAAGGCAGCAAGGAAGTGATGAGCCTGACAGTATACGATCCTGTAAACCTGACAAATCTTTAATTGAATGTCTTCATAGTTGTTTGGATGTGATATGGCTATTGGTTGAGGAGGATAAATGCCGTGTGCCATTTTATGAACTATTGCGCAATTGCTTACAATTCATAGAAAACATACCTGATGATGAGGCATTGTTCACACTCATACTAGAGATTCATAGGAGGCGAGATATGATGGCTATGCACATGCAAATGCTAGACCAACACCTCCACTGCCCTAGCTTTGGAACAAACCGCTATATCCCTCAGACCATTACAAACATAGCAGTTGATCAAGTGTCAAGCATGAGATTTTCACCGATCACATATCCCAGTGTGCTCGGAGAACCATTACATGGAGAGGTGAGACTGTTATGTAGTGTTTACTCTGAGAACTGTTTTATGACTCTTACTGCTAGTTTCTGTTACTAATTTCTATTGATATAGAATTTCACATTATTACTAAGAGCCAAAAGTATAGTTACAATTGACATTGAATTTCACATTATTACTTGGTCTCCAAAAAAATTCTTACCAATTGTAATCCGAAATAGATGAAAATACTATTTTAGTGCTACTACAGTCGAAGTACAGTTCCTGTGATTTATACATTTCAGTGCCGAAAAGAATATGTATGAGCAAGAACAAACATGGATATAAAGATAGATGGGGTGAATTGCGAATTTTGAGCAATAGGATCAGTAGTTAACATAACTATGTAGCTTTTTGAATCTGTAATGGGTTAAATAGCATTAAAATTGTTTTAGGGGTTACATGTGTTTTCAGTTTGAGCTGCATGATGAAGTTTCCAGTTCTTACTCAATTTTAGGCTATAATGTAAGATGATGAAGTTCTTACTTAATATAACCATAATGTTGTGATAATTTTGACTTGGCTCTATAACTTTGTTTGAGTCTGACATCCTTAGGATTGCTTCCTGAGCCACACGTAGTGGCTGCATAAGACAAATAATTAGATGGATGCAATATCCTTAAAGATTCAGTTGCACTAGTATTAAAAACTTAATGATCAGCAAACCCTACTTCCATATTACAGAGGAGAAGATTAAGATGCTTTTATCTCTTGCTATGGCCTAGCGAATAGCCCCCTCCTGTAAGGTAATAAGCGGTTGAGGGTTCAATGCTCAGTGGAGGCTTGATGAGTACATTAATTTCTACAAATGATCATTTTTTTTAAAAAAAATTATGAAAGTGCTGCTGTTCATAAGGGCGTTTTTATTTCAATAATTAATTGTAATTTACTTATGCCCTGAAGATTGTTTTTTTGTATTTTGTTCAATATTGCTTCCTTATATTTTGTCTATTTGGTGAAAGCCAAAGCGTTATTGTTCTAGCCAACTATGTTGACTTGTCATGTAAATTACTATTAGGACAATTTAGGTCATGCTTGAAATTACAATATGAAATGATAAAGCCATAAAAATGTACTAAACTATCCCTTTTTGTTTAGGATCTTGCTGCTTCTATTGAAAAAGGAAGTATGGATTGGGAGAGAGCTATGCGTTGTATTAGGCATGCTATTCGTAATACTCCGTCACCTGATTGGTGGAAACGTGTGCTTGTTGTCGCTCCTTGTTATCGGCTACAGTCTCAAGCTCCTACTGGCGGTGCTGTTTTTACTACTGAAATGATTTGTGACGCAGCAATTGATAGAATAGTTGAACTTTTGAAGTTGACAAATTCAGGCTCAGGCAATATGCACATTCATTCGACTTATTCCACTGCAACATAATTACATTTATTTATTAATGACTATACGCATCTTTTTGCTATATTCTGGCAAGTTACTACTACAGATCTAATTCTTACAACTGATGTTTCTAATTGATCGTTAGACAATCTTTTAGCCGCATTGTTCATTATGTTCATATGATGATTACATTGAGCTCTTAATACTTAAAAATCTGCCGCTGTTGATATTTGTTGGTGACTGTATGGGGTCAGTATATGTTATTGATAGTTTGTCATATTCATCTGAAGCAGATGTATATTTCACTATTAATTGTGTTTTAACTTGTCTTCTGTACATGTGGCATGAATGATGAGGCCTTGATGTATTTGTATTAGATCGTAGTAGTTACTTACCAAGGATACGAATATTAAAAATGTGAAAACATCTACTACCCATTCATCAAACTCATGTTTGCTTCGTCTGCTTCAGATTTACTTGAAGCGCCCACACACACACACACACACACACATATATATATATATACGGATTTTCATATTTATATATATAAACATGCAGACATTTTTAAGCTTGAACTCAGATACCCTGTGACATAATGTTTTAAATATATGGCATTGTTTTTACGATAACCCAAGTATATTTGTTTCAGTTTTTCGTTAGGGTAGTGCCATGCCATCCTTGCATTCATTCTCTTGCAGTCTTTTCTGTTGTTTTTTCCCCAATAATACTTAGTTATTATTAAAATCACATTTCAACTTAGCTTCTGTAAATTTAGAATATGTTTTTCCTCAAACCAGATTAGGGTAAGGTCTGGGTACATTTTACCCTCCCAGCTTAGTATGTGATAAGTATGTTTGGTTAGGTCTTGGTTTATTAGGAAATTAAGAAAATGCAAGCTCTCTCACTAGAAACCATGGTGAATTTCCTGATATATATGTTTTGTTCTTCATGAGTGCCGTGGAGTTAATGTTATCTTCTTCTATGCTAATTTGTCATGTTAATTTATTGCAGACATAAATTGCTGGAATGAGTGGCTTATCTTCGCAGACCTATTCCATTTTCTCATGAAAAGTGGGTGTCTTGATTTTGTTGATTTTGTGGACAAATTAGTTGCACGGCTTGCAGACGGTGATCAAGTTATTCTTAAAACAAATCATGTCACGTGGTTGCTTGCACAAATTATTCGGGTTGATCTTGTTTTAAATGCTTTGAATACGGACCATAGAAAGGTTAGGTGTAATATGTTTAAATTATCATCTTATTGTTCCAATTAAAATTTTTACAACTTTATTTTCTTGTCATTTAGAGTAACATCTCTTTCTATTTATGCCTTATTTTAACACAGTAATATTCACTGTACTATGGTTTATTCAAGTGTTTGTAATATTGAAGTCATAATTATATCTACTACTTACAATGAAAAGGTTGAGTTCAGTTTCAGAGTGTTAAGTTATGGTGTTGTCCTAGTTGTGATACTTGGCCAAATAATTATTTTAGTTTGACATAAAGGTTTTTGTTTCTGGTAGGTAGAGACAACCCGAAAGATGCTATCTTTTCATAAAGAAGAGAGAAGCTCTGACCCTAATAGTCCACAAAGTATCCTTCTCGATTATATAAGCAGTTGTCAAAATCTACGTGTCTGGTCACTGAATACAGCAACCAGGGAAATTTTGAACAATGAGCAGCTTCAGAAAGGAAAGCAAATAGATGAATGGTGGAAGCAAACAAACAAAGGTATGTTTCTTGGATGCCCTCCTAGTATATCTTGGCCGTATTTTATTTTCCTCTTTGCAGTCTGATGTGAATTGATAACACTTTGGACCTGATTCAAGTGTCCCATGTTTTAAATAGAAACAAAACCTCTCCAACCACCCCTCGTGCCCCTGTGCATCTGTAGTTGAGCTATATGTCAGTTATTCAATAAAGCTACGTTGAAGACACTAATTATGCCTTAGTTTCCTTGTATGCAACATCTCCAGAATAGTAGAATTTTCCAATACAATCTTCGTCTTGTTTATTTATTTCCCTTATGATGTAGTTTTCCTATCAAAAAATAACTAGCAAATGACCTTGTCAAACATCAGGGGAATTTATGATGGAATACATGAATATGGACGATAGATCAACTGGCATGTTTTGGGTTGTGTCTTATACCATGGCGCAGCCTGCATGTGATACAGTGCTCAGTTGGTTAACATCAGGTGGAACAGAGTCACTACCAGCATCCAATCTACAGGCGAATGATAGAATTACGGTGATAAGGGAAGTTAACCCTGTGCCAATATCACTCTTATCAGGGCTTTCAATGAATATGTGTATGAAATTGGCTTCTCAGTTGGAAGAAGTCATGTTTAATGGGCAGGTACTTTGTTTCTTCTAGTATTTACCTGATGTTGGATTTTCAATAAAGTTTGATTCTTTTTACATGCAACATAATCCCCACATTTTAATTAGGATTCTAGACTTTGTTTATTTCAAAAATTTGAGACTAATATAAGTGATATGTGGTTTCCATCAATATATTCTTCTATTTATGTGCTCAAGAAACTAAAGGGATAGTAGAAGTTCTGGGCTTATTTCACGCTGATTCTATATTTTTAAATTTATATAAATTTCGTTTTACGTTAAAAAATGCGAAGAACACAGGAAATATATTTTTATAATGAATGATTGATATCGCATCCTTCCCACAAAATTGAAATGTTTATATCATTTAAAGGGACCAGTTAAAGACGTCCCATGTCTCTTTTTACCAACTCACTTGCTAGCTACTCTTTCAAAAGACTACCTCCAACTGCGACTATCTGTGACTCACTGATGTTCCATCAATATTTAAAATGATTCCTTAATAGTATAGTGTCAGGCTATTGTTAGCTGCAGTTTCTGTTTTGATTTTTTAGAGGGCTTCTTGGCAGGAAACATCAAAGTTATACAGACTGTTTAACATTCTACATGTCTAATTCTCTATGGTGTTTAGTCATTATATAATGTTTCTAGCCAGTTAAAGTTTTGAAGACCATTACTTCCAAGTCCAATCTTAACTATAGTTTGAAATGTTGTTCTCTACTCATGCAGGCTGTTGCTAGTATTGCATTGGTTGAAACGTATGCTAGATTGCTGCTTATTGCACCTCATTCATTGTTCCGTCCACATTTAAGCGTAAATTTTTCTTTTCCTTCTTTTTTATGTCAATGAGAGAAATGGTTTAATTTGAATGTCTATTCTTTCATATCGTTACATTGGTTGCACTGGTTGAAACGTATAAAGACTTTACAAATGCTTGCATGGAGGTTTTGAGGTTCCTTACTAAATCAGCCTCATTTTTTTTAAATGAAAGTACCTGTCCTTTGTAAATCAAGTGAAAGATATATGCCATGAGTTGAACTTTGGGGTGTTAATTTTGGTATTATTAAAAAGATGTTTGATTGAAAGAAGTGACTTCATTGTCATTTAAATTGTTTTATAATGACTAATTATAGCCTCTGCAGTGCTGATTTTCAATCACTCTACTAACAGTCTTTACAGATAATACACTTGCAAGTCAATATTATTCATGTTGCTCACGTCCTTGTTACAGATTTTCTTTTATTTTTACCAAGTTCTGTCAAAAGTATTTCTCAATGCTTGCTTTCTAGTAGGATAATCTCCCCCCTCCCCCCTCCTATTTGGTTGGACTTTTGACCTTGCTAAGTTTTCCTTTCCCCTGCTCTTATTAGGATGGACCTTTTTCCCATCCATCCCCCTCTTCTTAAGAGTCTTACAAATTTTACCTTGGCTGCTGGATTGGGTCCTGGAGTTAATAAAACCATTTAATGTTATAAATCACTGTCTGCAGGCATTGCAGCTTTAGTACTTTGTTATAGATCGAGTGCCATCCTTCTTTTTTTTTTCCTGGTACTTGATTATCTTTCTTGGTGGATTTCCTCCATCTCTGCTAGTGTACACTTGTTTGCTAAACTGCTTGTAGTTAGTTTTACTTGAAATTTATATTTGGAATCTTCTTTTTCCTTATTTCTTTCATACCTGTGAATTGTGATTTTCTTAGAAATACCTATGCAATGTGTAATATTGCGAATTTTGCAGCATCTAACACAAAGGAATCCGGCTACGTTAACCAGGCCGGGGGCATCTCTTTTAGTGCTTGAACTTCTAAATTACCGATTTCTTTCACTTTACAGGTAACTGTCCAATAATACTGTGATAAAAAATACTTGCATATATATATGTGTGTGTGTGTGTGTGTGTGTGTGAGTTGAATTTAAGGCAATTAAGTAACATAGCCGAGAAGTTTTGTATCAGACAATCAGATGCTTGACATTTTATGGGAATCTGTGACCCATATTGGCTTTTCGTTTTGGTTCTTTCTGTCATTTGTAGGTATCTAGGAAAGAGCAAACCATTGATGTATGATGTTACAAAAATAATTTCTAATCTGAAAGGGAAACGTGGAGAACATCGCACTTTCAGATTAGCAGAAAATTTGTGCATAAATCTTCTTTTGTCACTGAAGGACTTTTTTGTCGTAAAGAAGGAAGGGAAGGTGCAAACCATTGCTTAGTATCTAGTTTTTCCCCCCGGCTGCTTAAGACTTCTCATTTACCAAAACTTTTTCAGGGACCTACTGAATTCACTGAAACTTTGAACCGGATAACCATCATGTCCCTTGCCATCATCATCAAAACACGTGGAGTTGCTGATGCTGACCACCTTCTCTATCTTCAACCAATGTTGGAACAGATATTAGCGACTAGTAAGCATACATGGTCTGAAAAGACTCTTCGTCATTTTCCTTCAGTTTTGCGTGATACCTTGATTGGGCGCATGGATAAGCGGGGCATTGCGATACAAGCCTGGCAGCAGGTTACTATACAAATCCTATCATCCTCCAAAAATTTGATTTTCATTCCCTGATTATTTAAATATTTTCCTCACCCGATGAATATTAGCATTCAATACAATCTATTTTTGGCTGCTGGGATTAGTTTAAGGTTCTGTTTGCTTTTACACTTTCTTGTTTCTCTATTTTGTTTTATGTTCTTTGTATCAAAGTAACAGATGTGGTGAGTATTAAGTATTAACATTCAAATCTTTATCTGGTGTTGCTGATTCAGTCTATACATGTTAAGTTCAGACTCAAGATTAAATTTTACGTGTTTCGAGTATATGCTTTCTTCTGCTATATATATAGTTATAGTTAAAAGCAATCAATAAGAATCTTTTAGACCATGTACATATGAACTAGGTGCATACTTTGGTTGGTTTAACAATTGAAATATCTAATAGAACCATTAATTACCAATATAAACTATGTGATCATTTCTCAATGTTTTACTCAGATTTCAGAAGTGTGTCATTTGGGACAACTAGTTTGATCACTTAGGATTATACTTAGTAATAATAATCAGTTGTCTCTTAGATATATCATAATTCCAAACTAACAGAAGTGGGAATACATCAATTCTCAATATTTTTCTCAAATTTAAGAAGTGTGGTCATTTGGGACACCTACTTTGTAACATATATTGATTTTTTTTTGACAGGCTGAAACAACTGTGATCAATCAATGTACGCAGCTTCTTTCACCAGCTGCTGATCCTACTTATGTGATGACTTATATTAATCATAGTTTCCCCCAACACCGACAATATCTTTGTGGTGGAGCATGGATATTGATGCATGGCCACCCTGAGAATATTAACAGTGCAAACCTTGTAAATTCTACCTGCTTTGTTCCACTATTACACCTATATGTACTTTATCTTTCTCTCTTCGTTAATATTAAAAAATCAAATTCAGGCACGTGTCTTGAGAGAATTTTCCCCCGAGGAGGTTACAGAAAATATATACACAATGGTGGATGTACTATTGCATCACCTTCAACTAGAGCTCCAGCGTGGGCATTCTTTACAGGTTCTGCTGCTTACTTTTTCCCTCGTTCTGAAACTTCATTGTAATGTTTTTTTATTCTACTCCGCCACTTAAATTTTTAAACTGTTTTTTGTCTTCTGTAGGAGCTTATGGTAAAAGCATGTGCAAACTTGGCATTTTTTATATGGACGCATGAGTTGCTGCCTCTAGATATATTGCTTATGGCACTAACCGACCGTGATGATGATCCCCATGCTTTGCGTATTGTGGTATGTTACATAAACTGTTGCTTATGCCTGACATTCACTTTCCTGCGTGATCCAAAATCGCTTTCTAAAACCTTCTGGGTGATGACCGTTTGATGCTTCAATTACCCGAGTTTACTGTCTTATACAATTATATGGGTGTCCTGCATAACATTAAATTCGATAATCGATAGTGCTGAAGTAAATAGTTAACCTATTTAGATCTGATAATTTAAGTAATCAGTTTGTCCAATATAGTAAGATGTATTAGGTGGTTAATTCGTAATGGTAGACCCTTGCATTTAGAGCTGTCAAAAAATTCGAAAAATCCGATATTCGTCCGAAAAATCCGCATCCGTATCCGAGAAAAAGCGGATATTATCCGTATCCGATAAAAAGCGGATATTATCCGTATCCGAATTCGGGATATTCTAATCTGAAACTAAATACATATATAATATTTAAATTATATAAATAT
Source organism: Apium graveolens (assembly GCF_009905375.1). Taxonomy (NCBI): domain Eukaryota; kingdom Viridiplantae; phylum Streptophyta; class Magnoliopsida; order Apiales; family Apiaceae; genus Apium; species Apium graveolens. The sequence continues at coordinate 82,125 of NW_027419116.1, forward strand.
ATAATTTTAAATATATTTTTTTAGTTTATAGTGTGTGTAAATGTATTAAATACTATGTTTATACAAATTTTATATAATTGTATACATACTTTTACATATATAAATATATTATTTGTATTTTAATCATAAAAAATGTTCTATAATCATCGTCAAAACGGTAGGGGCAACAAAAAAATTCAAAAAATCCGATATTCGTCCGAAATATCCGCATTCGTATCCGAAAAAAAGCGGATATTATCCGTATCCGAAATAAAGCGGATATTATCCGTATTCGAATCCGATGATTGCGGATGCGGATACGGATATTGGCATATCCGTATCCGAATTATCCGTTTGACAGCCCTACTTGCATTTTTTTTGGTAATTGTCAAATGTAACTCGTAATGGCAGCTTCTTCTTTTGTGTGAACCAAGTCCTGTGTATAAGTTATAAGTATGCTGCATAATTTGTTTATTTTTTGTTTAAGACATTTTAAGGAATTTTGTGAGGAAAGTGTAACAAGGCAATGAAAGAACAAGAAGAATACAAAACTTAAATCTTGAAAGGGATTTTCCGACTTTAAGCATCAAATAAAATGACTCGATACATGAGTATTGTGTTGGGATATATAATAAACCAAACTAAATAAATATTAAATATTAAATCATTTACAAATCTGAAAAATTAGTGTGTGCATGAGTTATGGAGATTTGAAAGGGAGGATTTGGTGGGAATAATAATATTCTAGCTTTAATTTAGGGATTATGAGTCGAGGTTGGAGTTATAAATAGAATAGCTATTCGTGTGTTTGGGGCACGAAGAAATAAGATTGACTTATGTGTGTTTGTGGAGAGTGGGTGGTCTCTCGAATACCACCTAATTGTGTGTGCGTGTGTTTATCAATTAAAGAATTCGTTTCTTTTTATATATATATCCAAAGAGCGGGCCTGGACAGGTCCTAACAGTGGTATCAGAGCACCTTTGTTCTTGGGGCAATGTTGTTCTTGGGGCAACGATAGGTACAAAACAAGTTGTATCAAATCGACGACTTGGAAAAAAAAACTGAAATAATGCAAGCAGAATTTCCGAAGTTCAACATTGAATAGCTTCAAAATGACATTTCTTTCCTCAAAGAAGGTATGGTTGCCATACTTGCAAAAATGGACTGCTATAGTCGCGAGACTAGTGGACCATCACCGTCTGTTATTGACAATCGGCAAGGCTTGAAACGGGTCACGGATTCGGTCCACGAAATTGAGGAGAAGCTGAAGGGAGTACAAGCGACTGAAAGAGATCTTAAATCAGATTCTCAAATGATTGGTTTTGGAAAACTTCAAGAACAAGAGACTTGTTTGTCTAATGTCATCGCCTCCAAGTGCATCCATGGACTCTTTATCGCAAAGACTTGAAACAGTCATGTTCGAAGGCGTAAAACTTGAAGGTCGGTCGTTGGAGGCTGAACGTTATGTTAAAATTAGTAACTTCTCATCACCAACTAAGAAGGTCTGGTCAGTTGTAGTAAACTTGAGACATGATCCTTTGTTCTTGTACAATTGTGGGGAATGTCAAGCACCTTCTTGTACTTGGGAGGAATTTAGAAAAATATTGACGGAGAGGCAGGGGTTCTGGATTAGAAAGAAATGGAAAAAAAATATTGATGGAACAATTGTTCATTTGAACCTTGAGGACAAGGTTCAAGTTTGGCCGGCGGGTAATGTTAGGAAACATAATAAACCAAACTAAATAAATATTAAATATTAAATCATTTACAAATCTGAAAAATTAGTGTGTGCATGAGTTATGGAGATTTGAAAGGGAGGATTTGGTGGGAATAATAATATTCTAACTTTAATTTAGGGATTATGAGTCGAGGTTGGAGTTATAAATAGAATAGCTATTCATGTGTTTGGGGCACGAAGAAATAAGATTGACTTATGTGTGTTTGTGGAGAGTGGGTGGTCTCTCGAATACCACCTAGTTGTGTGTGCGTGTGTTTATCAATAAAAGAATTCGTTTCTTTTTATATATATATCCAAAGAGCGGGCCTGGACAGGTCCTAACTTATTGTGATCAAGTGATATAAATTAATAAGTCTTAATAGGGCTTATCAATTCTCCGCAAATCCAAGAACGAAGAAAAACAATAAGAAAAGAAAAAAATAGAATATGTGAATGATAGAGCAGATTGAAATAAAAATTTGATAGGGCAGATTATCTCAGTGTGGTCATTGCAAGAAACATGGCCATGAAGAAACAGGGAAAACCTTAATGTTTTAAATGTATGAAGTTTGGAATTGAGCAAAAGCAAAAGTGTCAATAAGACACTTGTTGCTACTAACAATGAAGAACTGTTGTTTTAGTATTGGAGGATGTGCCCCAATAGTAAAGTTGGATGTTAGTGAGAAGTGTATCAACAGATCAATACGGTTGAAAGTGCACCAAAAAGCAATATGTAGAGAGAAGTTCTCCAACCAAACTGGTGATGACGGGAACAAATCAACTTTGAATTGTTTCTAGAATTCTATCTGATGCAGTCAGTTGGTTAGTAGGACAAGTAGTAGTACTTTAAACAAGTGAACATAATAGATTGGGATCCTTAGTATCCTCTTTAATGTTTTCATTATTAGCCTTCATACAGGCTTGTTACTTGCATAATAGGGAAAATGAAAATGCAGTCTTTATTAATGCCTCTTCTACTGTTTTCTATATTTTGTCTTCTTTGAAGGCCTTAGTTGTTTACCTTTTCAGGCAATAATTCATTTTGGACTCTGAAGTATGTCATTCTGAACACTTTGATTGCTAGATATCTATTTTGGTTAAAAGGAACCTTCAATGACATGTTTTGGACAGATTGACTCCGTGGTTTGACAGATTTTAGAAGGATCAGTCTGTAATGTCATTGTACATATAATTGTTACCAGTCGGAGCAAACCACTCACATGCAAATTCTGTCAAGTTGGACGACCGATTGTCAAGTTACCCAAAACACGCAATTCAAGTTCAGTTTAACCAAAATGAATATTCGGGGTTTAATGTGTTCAAAAATTGACTTACTGGAGGGTGCATAATGGATCATCGTCTTCTACTAATTAGTATTCATTTTTATGAAGTTTGGGTTAATTTTCATCTGAGCAGATCAGTCTGCTTGAGAGACAGGAGCTTCAACAGAAAGTAAAGTTTTACCTTAATAATCGTGGCCCACCTGAACATTGGCTTTTCTCTGGACCTTTCAAGCGTGTTGAATTGCAGAAGGCTCTTGGAAACCATCTGTCATGGAAAGAAAGGTAAAAAGTTTAGAAACTGGCATGCTTTAGGATTTAACTTAGTGATGTATATATACTTTGTTAAGGGGTGTGTGCTTAATTATGGTTTAATATGTAGATTACTAGTAATAACCTGCCAAAATAAAATAATAAATGTTCCCTTTTAGTTTCTGTTACTATATCCGTTTTCTGAGACCTCCCTGGGAAGGAGTTGACCTTGGAAATTGAGGTATTTAAATATGAATGTACAGGAATCCTGTTACATTGTTTCTCTTGTAGTCTGAAAGAATATTGCTCTTTTTTAGCATGAAGAAGATACCTATATAGAGAGAATTGCATTTTAAAAAGTTTGTGGAAATAATTACTACTTGACAACAAAGAAAAAACTGAGCACTTGATATCGGTGTATCCCTCCAGTCGTTATGATTTTTACATGTTTACATAAAATTAGGTAGGTAGATTCCACGATATATTATACAGCTATTATAGTTGAACCATCTCTCTCTCACCTGCTGGCTTTAGCATTCCTCGATATATTATTTGCTGGCTTTAGCGTTCTCGTGGTCTAATTGAGGATATGACATGAACTCATACATTCTGTTCTTGTATACTATGCAGGTTTCCTCCGTTCTTCGATGATATTGCTGCACGATTGCTTCCTGTTATCCCCTTGATTATCTATAGACTTATTGAGAATGACGCCATAGATGCAGCTGATAGAGTTCTTCAATTGTATTCCACATTTCTTCATTACCATCCTCTAAACTTTACATTTGTTCGTGACATACTTGCATATTTCTATGGTCATCTCCCAGGGAAACTCATTCTCCGTATACTGAATGTGCTAGATATTAAAAAGGTTATTATGATTTTCTTTCCTTGTCCACTTTTTCTTGCTTAATTGTGTTCAATATCATGTTGTGGTATTTTTTCCTCTGTGTTCATTCTCTTTTCTTTTTGTCAGATCCCATTTTCCGAGTCATTTCCTCAACATATCAATGCCTCAAATGCTGCAATGTCTCCCCCATTGGAGTACTTTGCTACTCTTCTATTGGGCATTGTAAATAATGTTATTCCTCCTCTTCATAGCTTAAAATATGGCCCAGGAGGAGATGTCCGTGTTCCACATAACAAGATCCCAGCAACATCCCAGCCTGGACCAACAATTGCAGTAGAAGGTCAGAAGGCATTCTATCATATTCCAGATCCTGGAACATATACTCAGCTAATTCTTGAAACAGCGGTCATAGAGATACTATCACTTCCTGTATCTGCTTCCCAGATTGTGTCATCACTTGTTCAAATTGTTGTTCATATTCAACCAACTTTAATTCAGTCCAGTCATTGCCTTCATGGAGCTTCTAGTGGAGTATTTTCTGTTTTGCCAACATCGCCCTCAGGGGGGAGCACCGATTCCATGAGCGCAAGTAGATCCACACCATCTGTTTCGGGGATAAATTCCTCCAATATTGTGTCTCGAAGTGGTTATACATGCCAGCAATTGTCTTGCTTGCTAATTCAAGCGTGTGGTCTTCTTTTGGCTCAGCTTCCTCAAGAATTTCATGCACAACTTTATATTGAGGCAACGCGTGTAATAAAAGACAGTTGGTGGCTTACTGATGGCAAAAGGACCCTGGGAGAACTAGATTCAGCTGTTGGCTATGCTTTACTAGATCCAACCTGGGCTGCTCAAGACAATACATCTACTGCCATTGGTATGTACTGCCCTCTTGATACAGTGGTAAAATTACAGTATACCATTTATTGTTTTTCTTTCTTATATTATGACATAGAAAAGATTAATGTTGTGTTTATACAGAAGATGGATGCTCCTAAGAAGACCCAAATATTCTTTAATTTCTAAATTTTGAATGCCTTTTCAAATTAAAACTTTGACACTCCTACATTTCTTTTCAACAAGTGTTCTATTGGCAAGTCCAGGAAATGTTTTAAGTGGCTCAGATTAGATAATCACAATCAAGCAATAATATGACATCCCACATCAATTCGAATTAGTTGTTGAAGGCCTTTTTTTCGACAATTTTGGATAGACCTCTTTAGTTGTGCAAGGCCTTAAGCACCCTGATAGTATGCCGCAAGCTATCATTATTTTTCTTTGAAACATGTACTGTATTTCTCTTTTCCAACTCTTATCCAGTAATAACTTTCCTGTTTTTTGTTGCCAGGTAATATTGTGTCCTTGCTTCACTCTTTTTTTAGTAACCTTCCACAGGAATGGCTAGAGGGAACGAATCTTATCATAAAGCATCTCAGGCCCGTCACATCAGTTGCTGTGCTGAGAATAGCATTTCGTATCATGGGCCCACTGCTTCCTAGAGTGGCCAATGCTCACAGTCTGTTCAATAAGGTATCGAAAAGCAATCATCCTGTATTCTTTAAGGATTCCCAAATGCATGTGAACTTTGACCTTAATGCTATAAATATTCTTAATTACATATACTTGCCAAATAAAATATTTTTTTGGGGAGCCTGTCATTTATCCAAGTTGGTGCATGATATTTTTGGGGTCTGTCTGTACTTTTAATTTACCCAAGTTGGTGTACTCAACCAATCAAGTTGGGTTATTTCGGATTTGGGTTGAGAGTTTTGCCCTAAGATTTAAATTGGACTTGAATTTGACCCAAATTTGTACCGACCAGTTGATAAAAATTCCAGGTGTTGCTAGGTTAGATGTCCTATTGATAGATTCACAGTATTTATAATTTGAACATTCTTATTAGAGGATTTATAATAATAATAATAGTAAAAATTATTATTATTATGGGTCCTGTTCCCTGACAATCGTGTGTCAAAGAACCCTTAAAAGAACCCTTAACCAACACATCATCTCCTGGCAGTTGGATCCACGATCCAACGGCCAGGATTTAAAAAAAAAAATTACCTTTCCGCGCTTTTTTTTAGCGGAACGGAGAGGTTCCGCGCTTTTTTTTAGCGGAACGCCTCTCCGTTCTGCTAAAAAAAAGCGCGGAACGGCCAGAGACTTATAAAAGGTTGTGTTTACATACAGTTCCTTACACAAACAAAACCACCATCTGATCTGATTTTCTTGTTCATTCTGGTCTGTCCTTTAAACCATTTCGTTCGTGATCTCTGTTCTTGAAACACCAAAGCCTTAACCAACCCCGCCTCCCTCACCTCCAAACTCTGATGCTCCAACGCCAACATATAATACATAAACGCAAGACAATCCTTAGGACTCTTATAATCAAAACTCTGCCACCCCTTCTCCTTCTTCCTCCTCGGATAATCCTTAATCGCCCTCGCCAACTCCACCGCACACTTAACATCAAACCTCTCCCGCGCAATCAACTTTGTATTATTCATTTATGAAGATGGGAGAACTTAGGCTGGTAGACTTGTTGTTTTGGAGGAGGGGAGTTGGGGTTGAGAGAGGAGAGAATGGGAGAGAGAGTGAGAGAGAGATAGTGGATTTGCATTGGGATTTGTGAGGAGGGGTGAGATGAGAGAAATGGGGTGGTTAGAGTGGGGAATTTCAGGGTGTTTAGACAGGGAGATGATAGCATTGTATTGTTGTTGTAATGAAGAAGACAGGTGTGTTTTAGTTTGGTCTGAATGTGGAGATGAGAACTCTGAACTCAGAGCCTTATCTGTTCAACTTTTGGTAATGAGAAGAAGTGTGCTTGTTTGTTCTCTGGCCGTTCCGCGGCGTTCCGCTAAAAAAAAGCGCGGAACCTCTCCGTTCCGCTAAAAAAAGCGCGGAACGGTAATTTTTTTTTTAAAAATCCTGGCCGTTGGATCCACGATCCAACGGCCAGGAGATGATGTGTTGGTTAAGGGTTCCCTGACACACGATTGTCAGGGAACAGGACCCTATTATTATATCCAATACATCTAAGGTCTTTGTGCACAAGATGCTGATCAAATTTTAAAATTTTCACGTTTGATCTGAAGTTATGTATATGGCGAGTTGAACCTTCAAACATCCATCTCTTGTGCTTTAGTTAGAAATTTATCAATTCTGAAAACATAACAAATTTACCTGCAAGTTAAGGGTGAAGAATAAACTGGCAAGTATATAGCACACTATCTTGCAGTACATTGAACAGGATCATGGTAAGCTGTTTTACTTGACATGGCACATGGGTGAAATGTTTGCAAGTGGCGAGACCTGACATAAAGTTAGAAGTACATGCTTATAAAATGTTAAAGTGTCTTAAAGGAAGCATCCTTTTTTTAGCAAGCCAAGATGGATGTGTGCGTGGGTTCAATTAGCAAAAAAAAGAAGAAAAAAATGCTCACTTCCTCGACTTCTATCTTTAAATGAACTTCTGGTCATGCTTGGACCCCTGGCTTATCCCATGCTATCCTCCCCTGTATTGAATTAGAATCACTTAATACCCTCATGCTATCATCCCCCTCTAATCTGTTCCGCCAACTTGTTTTAGCATGAAATGTTGTATATACACCTGGAAAATGATCATACAGCAAAGTAGATATATATACATACCTTCATAGACATTATTGTCAATTTCGGAGGCCACTTCTACATACAGATTACAGAATATGATATGTTGGTTTAAAGGTAAGCTATGGGTATGTAGCTAATTAGTAAATATGATATATAGAGTAGAGAGTACAATTCTTATGGTTCTTTATTCACCGAGAATAATGGTGCCTGGCACTCATGTAGGTCCTTGATTGCTTATTTTCCTCCACTGTTTATGTTTTTGTATGTATCAGTCGCTCTCAATGCTATTAAATGTACTGGTGGATGTGTTTGGGAAGAACTCACAGCCATCTACTCCAGTGGAAGCCTCAGATATAACAGATCTTATTGACTTCCTGTAAGATTAAAGTGTTTTGCCCTTGTATAATTAACATATTAATAGTTTTATCTGTCTAAAATAGTATTTCTTTTATTTATTATGCAATCTAATTTCATGATTATGACATATCTGCTTTCATCAGACATCATGTTATCCATTATGAAGGGCAAGGAGGGCCTGTTCAGCCAAATAGCAAACCTAGAGCTGAGGTTTTGGCTCTGTTCGGAAGGGCGTTGGAAAGTTTACGTCCAGATGTTCAGCATCTTCTCTCTCACTTGAGAACTGACGTGAATTCTTCCATTTACGCTGCTACACATCCAAAGCTAGTCCAGAACCCCTTGTAAATATTTCACATGCCACGGTTATTTAGTACCACGGACTATATATCTATTGATCAGAATATTATTACTCCTGTATAACTATTATGCATTGCTGCTCAATGGAGTCTGTAGGCTGAATAAACATTCAGGGCCCCTGTTATAGGAACTAGTAGAAGACAATATACTTAGGGTTAGTATTTGTAAAACCTAGTGTACTAATCAGGTTAGAGTATAATACGCCGTCTGCCTATAATACTATAACAAGCAGACATATTCTTCTAGCTTTAATAATTTTCTCTGTTGTATCGATGCTGCGCTTTTGTTGTAATCAAATTTTTTTTCTTGATCATTCCTCTTTAATTTTAACAGTATTGACCTTACATAAAAATTGTCTTCGTTAAAAATTCAATTTCAGATTGAGTGCTTGAGAACTGGCAGCTCTGCATTTCATGATTGGTTTCACTGTTTCTGTCTTTAATTTTTTTTCTTGGCCTTATAATAAATTTCAAAAGTCGGTCTTTAAATGCAGGGTTTTCATGGGCTGGCTGGTGAATTTGTTATTGATTTTTTTTTTGAAAGTATTTTTGAACTCAGGGAAGATATTACATTTACACACACAAACACGATGCTCAGACAATTTTTCTCCTTGTGTCTGGAGAATTTAGCATGAGAAAAATAAGTTATAGGTCCCTGAACTATATATATTTTATTGTCTAGTTCCTTTCACTAAAAATTTTGTATTGCGAGTCACTTAAATTTTGAAATTTTTAATATAAGTTCTTTTATTAAAAATACTAGGATTTTTCATACGGATAAAAATAATTTTAAATATGTTAGTAATACCCAAATTTAAAATTTAAGCAATCAAATTGAAACTTTAATTATCAACAACACTCCTATGACATCAATTTTCACAAACTATGTTTGATTCAAAATTTCATAAAATTTTGGTCCCTTAATTTCGATCAAAGAACCCAAAATTTAGTGTCAAATTTAGAATTTTTTGAAATGGACCTAGTTTGGGAATGTTTGTGAATTAAGTTTAATTTGACTACTTACACTACGTCATAAACTGGATTCCGCAACCGTTCACACTAGGGTTGCAAATAAAAGTGTAATAATACCATTCAAAATCAATGTTTACCGCAACCCCTCTTTTTTGATGTTGCGCTAGAGTCAAAATGTGTTATCAAAATGAAATATATAATTAAAGATGATTTTTCTGAATTTAACTAATTAATAATTTTTTACATAGAAATGAAATAGTAATTAAAATATATATATTATTTATTTTTAGAAGTTAATAATATTAGTATATGAATTATTTTTAACTAAAATCACTAAATGAATTGAGTATAGAACATAACATCTTATAATAGTTTTAAAATTTTATAAATAATTTAAAGTAATCAATTAATTGTAATGAATAGGATGTGTTTAATTTAATAAAATTTATAAAATTAAATATATAAATAAATTGGCAATGACCATGCTGCTGAAATAGTTGGGTTGGGTCATTAAACTTTGACCCGCTAAGTTTTCCAGCAAGCGGGAAGTGAAAATTTCAGATAAAAAAACAAGGGGGAAATCAATTTGGGTCTATTAGGTCTTCTATCCACTTCACACTGCGACAATCTCTCTCCGCATTTCTCCAAAATGCTCGCCGCCGTCGTACGCCGTCTCCGCGACTCCGACTCCGCAAAAGAAATGTGGCTACAGCGGAAAAGGTTCCTCGTACTGGACGAAGAACCTGTACTCAAAGGAAACCAATTGGAGACGATTTTTCTCAAAGTGTGCAATCGATGTCTAAAAGTACTAGGCGGGCCACAATAAGAGCTATTTGTGAGGAGATTGTGGAAGAATTTAAAACTCTTGCCGTCCGTAGAAGCAGAAAGGCATCTAATGTTAAGGAAGTGAGTACAATTCGGCGTGTTTATAGTACCAGGCGGTCAACAAGATTGACGGAGCAGAGTAATGTTGAGTCAATTCCAATGGAGCAGAAAGAAGAAAAGATTGTTTCACTTGCTGCTGAGCTTTCAAAAATTGATCTGGTTGATGTTACAGATGATAAGAGTGTGTCCGGTATGTTTGTTAGTTATTCTTTGTTATTTTTGTTTGTCTATCTCACTTGCTAATTAGTATGATCGACTTAGAGCGCATATGTACTTCTAGCTTAGTAACATGTGCTCAATTAGTCTTCTAACCAAAGAATTACGATTCCTATGTCTACTGTTGGAAGGTCTGATTATAATATCTGTGAATAATTGGACTTTTAGATGTAGAGCCTGTTAAGTTTTGAAAATTGAATATTATCATGCTATTTTATAATCTGTGAATAATTGGACTTTTAGATGTGAAATAATCTGATAAGTTTAAAGGTTTATAATTGTCATGCATCTTTACTATAGATAATTTATCTGATTTTATGATTTATGATATGTTGATTACAATTTATGCAGTCATTGACATAGACATAGTGTTGCAAGAGCCTCTTATGAAATCAGATGCAGAGGCATTGGAAATTGTAAGCAATATTAAAGACAATGAGTTTAATGATCAAAAAACAAATTCTGAAAAGATCTTGAAGGTTGTTGATGAGTTAAATATTGTTCAAGTATGCCTTACTAATAGCTTGATGATTGAGAATGAGAATGAGAACGTGGGTAGTGTTAAAGAGGAAATAGTTAATGAACTGGAAGAAAAAGCTGAACTACTTGCTGAAGAAAAAGTTATTTGCGAGAGCTTGGTGATTAAAAATCAAGATCAGGGTATAAGCTTCGCTCTTTCTTTTTAAGTTTTATGGTGTTCAATCGTTTTTTCTTCTTGACCAAGATTATTTATGTTAAAATCTTATGAAGTGCCTATTTTGTTTACTGCTCTAGAGTATGCCATGGACACTGAGAATCCACATGAGCAAGTGCACGGCGTTTCACCAGAAAGTAGAACAGATTTGACTCATTTGAGAGGAGATAATAATCTGGACAAAATAGTTGATGAACAGGAAGAACAGCGATACTCTTGATGAATCACATTTTGTTCATAAAGTTATTGTTCACAACATGGAGATCGAGGAGAAGACTGAAGAAGAAAATGGTAAAGTTTTCTTCTAATCCTTTTTGTAAATTTCAAGGTTCGATTACAATTGGTCTATGCTTGGTCATGATTGTTTATTTCTTCAAAAACCTAATAGAAGACCTAATAGACCCAAATGGACTAACAGTGGATGAAGTTGTTATTATGATTTGCTCATGAAAAGTTAGATGTGAAGCAATTTGTGCAAGAGAAACCAATAAATCTTAGGCCATGAATTAATCACATATCATTATTGTGCATGGCACTAGGTATCCAGGTAAGTATATTATCAATTCACAGCTTTATTTACAGAGATGTGTTTGTATGTGCGTTAATAAGTTGCAAGCAAGCTAAAACATTTCACAAAAGAAAGGAGATTGTTATTTACTTCACTGTTTGTATATAGAACAACGGAGCTCACATGGAGAAGAGATGGACAGGACCTGATATGCTTGTAATCAAAGGTTTGAACGCCGGAGCGCTTGATCTCACACAGAATAACTGGGGGCACGAGGTACGTACGTTTAACTGGGGGCAATTCGATGTGTGTACTTGTAGTATCATGTTATAACAGTATAGTTTATAGAATAATGACAGAGTCGGCTTGTTACATAAAAATGTATGCCATGTAGGTTGGTGTTGGTGGTGAGAAGCTTCAGTTGTATACAGAGGAGGGAGCACAAAAAGTGAAATGAGGACCAGATACGGGACTAGGAACTCCAACAACATGGTATAAGGTAAATTATGTTGTCACCTTGCAATTTAAGTTGTTTAAAAAAACAGTTAAATGATTTCTTGACTTTTATCTGAAAGTTGTTTCTATGTACAATCACCATATTACATACCAGCAAGGGGAAAACCATCAGTCTAAACAAAATGATTAGTGGCTTGCTATGACAAACTTAACATGTAACGTACATGGATGCAGGCGTACTTTGATATTCCGCAAGGAGATGATCCTCTTGCTATCACCATGGACTCAATGCAGAAAGGGCATTGTTGGATCAACGGCAATAGCATTGGACGGTACTGGGCATCATTTATTACACCTCTTGGGAAGCCCTCTCAATCAGAGTATGTATCTGAATAATAGCCTGGTACCTGATACTTGCATAGCAGAATAGCATCTGAAACGTTATATAATTGACCAACTTCAAAATTTGGATGTAAAAATAATGTAGGTATCATATACCAAGGGCAACTTCCCCTTCAGTTCATTCATACGAGAGGAAAAGTAACCAGTTACGGCTATTGGATGATGGATTAAAAGAAGGAGCTCAACTACATTGCCCCGCCGGTAAAGTCGTTGAAAAAGTGGAGTTTGCAAGCTTTGGCGACCCTATCGGTGCCTGCGGATTGTATAGTCTTGGAAACTGCCACTCTCCCATTAGCCAGCAAGTTGTCGAACAGGTAACATCATACATTAGCTCCAGTATGTTTCAAGACAGAATTCCTTTAACACCATTTTTCCCCTTCTTCTTGAAAGGAAAGGTCTGAGAGTTTGAAGCTTCAGGTGCAAGATAATATGATCAGGTTTTTTGTAATGTGTTGTTATAGTTTATTCATCAAACTAAGTAGAACCTTCTAATTATGTTACATGATCAGGTAGACAATTAATGTGCTCAAGTTGCAAGTTTTGACACCAATATCAATCACAAAAGAAAGCCCCTGGCACAGTACATCATTTTTTCATTTCACAATTAGCTCATTAATTATGTTCTGAAGTTGTTTTTCTTTTGGAGATTGATGTAACAATATATGATTCTTTCAGGATGAGCAGCAGTTGGACAACGTGGATAGCTACTCTGATAAATCAGCGGACTCTAAGCAAAGGTTTTCTGATGGAAGCACATACCCGTGGGATGCATTACCCATTAATGAGCTGGATGATAAGGTGTGCAACTGTGCAAGTAATTTAATTTTGTGCAAAGAAAAAAAACTACCCGAAGCTCTGCTAATTTATCCCTGTCCCCCCAAATCCCCTGTCTTAAGCTTTTGCTAATGTGACTTGAATTTTCATTCTGGGCACTGCATTCGTAGTCCAGATTCATGAAAAAAATAACTACCATATTTGTAGGTCCTCATATTGTGAAGCTGTTTTATTAAGATTGATGATGTAAGAATTTATGATCCTTTCAGGTTGAGCAGCTGTTGGATGACCTGGATATTCCCTTAAAGTTTTGTAATATTGAGCATAGACGTGTTAGTTTCTTTGCGTTCAACATGGGGGAACTTCCGCTGCTTCCCTGATTTGCTCAAATATAGGACAAAATAGAGACAAATATGTCAAAGCTGTAAACACAGTTTGATTATCTGAATTAGACCTTTGGTTATGCTATATATGAAGCTGAGTACAATAGTTACATGACAGCATTTTTTTGTATTGCTGAAACCAAAATCATGTGTAATGCAAGGTATGTGCCTTGGACAATGTATGTTGTAAAATTAAAAATGTAATATATTGTTGTGATGTAATATATCAAATTTATGATTACTACTTATATAGAAAAACACTAAAAAGAGTTTCAAAAAACACTAAAAAGCGTTGCAAAAAGGTTGCATCGGTACCCCACATGTTGGGCCCCACAAATATTGTACTGATAGCCCAACCCTATTGTAACACTTTTCAAGACCTATTGCAACCCCATTGGTGTTGCAATAGCACATTTATGTAACGGATAACCAGGGGTTGCAATAGGGTGTCACCGGGGTTGCAAAAAACTCTATGGCAACGCCTGAAATTGCAACCCCGAAAAAGAGTCGTCATAGCCTTTTTTTGGTCTTTAGCAACGCTTTTTTGGCCTTTAGTAACGGTTTCTTGGGGTTGCGGAATCCAATCTATGGCGTAGTGTTAAATTTTAAATTGGATACTATTAACAATTTTAAAATTGTTTTAATCCGTATGAACACCAAGAACACTAGTGTTCTGATTAACGTCGTTAGAATATTTTTGGCGAAAGGATTTAGATCAAAAAACGGAAAAGTTAAGTGACTTGAATACAGAATCTTTAGTTAATGGACCTAAACAATAAAACGCTAATAATTCAGGGATCTATTAATCAATTTGAAATTAAAATGTCTAAAATATCACTATTCGTAAAAATGGTCCCTACCATCATGTAACAAATATTTGCATTTATAAAACAACTGAAAGTGGGTGAAATGGTGGATTTGTTATTAGACTGAGAAATCGGGCACGCATGAAATTTTTAAACACATCATTCAATTTATTTGTTACTAGTTTAACAGACGGATATAAACCGTGGGTGGAATGGTGGATTTGTTATTAGGCTGAGAAATCGGGCATGCATGAAATTTTTAAACCCATCGTTCAATTCATCCCTTACTAGTTTAACAGACTGATATAAATCATACGTTTGTACCATAAATGCATCATAAAAATGTGTTTTCATAAAATTATTTTTATAAAAGAACAAATAGTTTCGTTTTGAATTCCAAAATTGTTGTAAATGAAAATTAAAATTGCGGGTTTTTAAAAAACGCATATAAAAGATGGGTTTTCAAACAATAAAAATGATCATTTTTTGAAATTGTGAAATTTTGGAGTATTTAATCTTAGGTAGTAATATTTTGTATAGCATTTTGTTTTATATAGGTGGTGACACCTACTTCTAAAAATAGTCTAAAACCATCATCTTCCACACATGCTTTTCTGCCTCTGAAGTCTGAACTGTCCTTGACTCGTAATTATTTGTAAAGTTTCGTCTATTGTCTTCAATATTCATGCTCTCCATATTAATAAATGGAAATTACATAATGTTCGTCATGAAATGCATTTAGATCAAATACTTCCAAGTCAAAATATTACATAACAAGGTTCGATAAACATCAGAAGTTCACCACCTACGAGTTCTGAGCTGAAATGATGGGTTACCTTAAGTAAAGATTAATTTATAAAATATAATCTAAGGACCTTATCAAAAGCCTGTTTAGTTACAGGACTAAATACATATACAAGTAAGTTTCTCTTTCCAGTTTAACCCCTTGGACAATAACAGGACTAGTTGCTTCTGCCCTTGCTAGTAGACACGGGAGCAGCGACCAAGCCTGAACTTTCAGAAGTATAGGCGGCATTGGACCCTGGTGTGAGACTCTCTGTAGTATTCTTGCTGAAAGTGTTGTAAGGAGCTGAACTCATCGTCCTAAATGTGAAACAATTGCAAGTCATAAGGTGAAATTATTAAAACTACTTCTAAGTCATTATTTTCCGTCTTCTGAGAGCCTACAAAAATAAAACTAGAAATGGTGTGGACACTGAGAGTTCAAGAAGAATAATGGGAGGGTGAAAAATTAAACAGAGTTTAAGTTTTTACCTTTCTTTGCGCTTCTCCAAAAACCGAGCCAAGGATGCTTTGCGCGCTTGTGGTACAGCTGCACAAAATACTCAAGATGTGAGTTTCACATGGCTGACCCAACTCTAAAATTGCAATCTATTTATCATATTTTCCAAAGTATTATACACATCTGTATAATTGACTTTTGAAGACATCTAGCGAAGAATGGTGGGGAATGCATAAGATTCCGAGAATGATAAAGAATAGCATGCGGAATCAAATTAAACATGTTATCATTAATCACTTTTCCAAAATTTGAATGAAACATGTCATCATCCATCACTTGTCCTCCCTAACATGAGCGATCCTGTTTTTCTATTGACATGGTGTAGGAATGAATGGCAATACTTTACTTTTTGCCTGCAGTCCATTTTTAGGTAGTACATATGCAAACAAGTCCAAATTTTTTTTGTCTAACTGAAGGTTGAAGATAACGGCAACACGAACAAACTAGCAAACAAATGTTTTGAGCATGGGCTAGCACGCATTGCAGAATCTGAGTACCTGATTGCATCATGGTGGGGGCAGCAACGTGTCCAGCTGAGGTTACTATCTTTGTAGTTCCGTTAACCGGTGTGCTTGCACCGCCGTTGACTTTAGTTGGTCCATCATTGTTAGTAGAACCACCAACAGATATAGGGCTGGAGAGAGCAGAGCATGGTGATGAATTCATAAGTTGGCCCCTAAAGCCAATATCCTCTGCCACAGGTTTAGGGCTAGATGCCAGTTGGTGATGTTTTGGTTGTGCAACATTATAAGCAGCAGAAGGTGCATTGCCAGCCAAAAACATTATAGCCTGAGCCTGGATGAGATGCCAGCCGTAACAAATAGAAGTAAGCAATCATCACTTGAATCACAATAAATTAAATACTCCAATAGATGAACACACACACACACACATATATATGGGGGAGGGAGGTTGAGGGAGAAAGAGAGAGGGAGGGAGAGGGAGGGAGAGGGAGAGAGAGAGAGAGAGAGAGAGAGAGAGAGAGAGAGAGAGAGAGAGAGAGAGAACCTTTTCAGGCGATATATCATCAAAAACATTCACAGTACCCCCATAAAAGATAGTCATCTGTGCAGGAGCCCTACAGAGTTATAGACCAAACCTCTAAGAGTGAGAACTATCCGAGGCAACCTTTATAATTTCACTATATTATCAATCTTAGCAAACAAATATTCTAATTTTATTCATCAACAATCTTGTTCTATAAACAAATACTAAGACAAGATAATCCTCACCGTTGTTCATTGGTCACTGCCTGAGAAGCAAAGGAAGGATTTGAGTGAGGGGCTGTGACTGGAACCCCTCCAAGATAACGTGGCTTTGTGGAAGCAGTGGTGAAATTCTGACCAGCAAATTGTGTCTTCAAGAAAGAGCTGTTCATTGATAGTGAAATTCCTTGGTTCATACCCCCGGCGGCCTTTAAATCATGAGAAGGAAGATGCACTGGGTGTGCAATTTGCTGAACGGGATAGTTTGTCATCGAAAAATAAGCTCTACCTTCCCTATTCTGATTAAAGTTTCTCTATAAAGAAAAAATCCATCAGAGATGATGGGAAAATGATAATCAGTCTCTTGCATTAAATTTACAATAGAAAAGCAAACATAATGGCCTCTAAATTAAGAGACGCTGAAACATCAACAGTAAACTAAATGAAATCACAGCCATGGCTGTGCATAGCAATCGTAGCATCATACTTTCATGCACAGCCAATATATGAGCTGTATGCATACATCTCAAGGATTAAATTTATTACAGATGAACAGAACCCCACACTGAATAAAGGCATCACACCTGGTTTTCACCCGACTGGAACTTATTGGATGGGTTGAATGCATCTGTCAGTCATAATAAAAGAGTAAATAAGAATGAAGTTTGATTCTGCACTATGCATAGTTAAGAAATTCATAAGAAGGAATATGCCTTACTTGTCAATGGCCACTGAGCTTGGGGGCATTTGAAAAATCCTACAAAATTCAAGATGGATAAAATTGGCCAGTGAGATATTGCAAATAAGATATAGTAATGAGAAAAGACCTGACAAGACATTCTGATTCTTCATAGAAACATAATAGATTAATAACCTCGTGTTCCTCAATCAATGATTTTCGAAGAAAACAACACGATATTTCACTGATCATGTGACATAGTAAGTGTTTGGAACAAAAAATTAATGCAGCATGATTCTACTTAAAAGATGAGTATCGACGATCTAATCTGGCGAAAAAATCGGTCATACAGGATGCATAAACTAAAAGGAGAAGATTTTCAGGAAAGGCAGGAAGCACATGTGTCTTGCCGCTTGCGATACTAATGAGTATACCTTATTGGTGGCAACTCATATCTACTTCAGAATTAGATAACAAAATAAACAAATGCAGCGGGAGCGGGAGTAGTGATTTATATAGGTATAAATGCATCCATTCTAACTTGCGACTATTTACCTGTGGCACTTGACAATTTAAGCACTTGGGAAAGTGGAAGCGGTTATTAAAGTATCTTAAACAGGTTACGTAATTGGGAAAAAAACCATTTGAATAAACAACTAGAAATAGCACCAGGACACTCCCCTAAACTATATCAATGCATTCAATCTTTTGCAAACATACTAGAATCAACCAGATCAGACTCTTCTCTAAGAAGAGCTCTTATGCATACAAACAGCATATACTGACTCTTTAGTTCTACATGCACTGCTGCCAAATCTACTCCATATGCTCCATAATTTCTATTAAATAAACCAAATTTCCGGGCAGACAATGCAACACAAATTAAAAAGAACAGAAAATTAGCTGCAGGGGCACGCCTTAAGCCAAAATAGAAATTTCATAAATTTTCAATGCAACCTACACAATTTGATTTATGAGGGTAAGACAGTAGTTGGACTCAAGAATAGCCTAACAACAAAATCTCTAAGCACTTCACAGTACAACAGATGATAATTGCTGAAAATATAATGAACTAACTAATCCTTGAGGTAACGCAATGAATCTGAAATTTCTTTGCAACATAATCCTATGGTACCATATTCATCCACTTGTGTTCCCTTTTCATTGTTGTAGGTTATGTTACTTCACCTTATTAAACAGATCTCTTAAGTCTCTTCTAGTAGTAATTCTTAAGAAAAAATATACAAATTTAATGTTGTACAAAAATATACAAATTTAAGAAAAAAAAAACCAAATATAGATAAATTCCACCATAAGCATTAGTTTCTAATTAGCTTTGAAGAACAAGAATTGCATGAAAGTTAAAATTCAACATATAATTACTTTGTTAAGTAAAAAGAGAACTGATCACAAAAGATAATACAATTAGTCTTCATATAATTCCAAGCAAACAAGTAGTGGTGCAAAATAACAGTAAGATGAAAACTAATCTCAACATGAACTAAAATCTGAACCCTGTTTAATAAAAGATAGAAACTTCAACAAAAGGGTACACGCTTGCAAAAATTAATACAGTAAAAATAAAATCTTGAGAGATTAATATACCTGGAGAGTCTTTGCATCCTTCAGAAGCCTCTTCTTTGATCATAATCACAGATTCTTTTAAATTCAACCCCATGAAATCTCTCTCCATCTTAAATTTTCAAGAACACCTTCACCTTAAAGCAAAAGTTGTCCACTTAATTACAATATCTTGGTAAAACACTAAAACTAAATCGAGAGAGAGAGAGAGAGAGATTATGACATGCTAAAATGCTTTAAACTGCAAGCAAAAGGGGGGAGAGAGAGAGAGAGAGATGGTGAAATATTATTCTTTGGGTTGAAATAGGGCTTGTGAGGGAAAAACTGGTAACCGGTATAACAAGTAACACAACCACGTGCTCCCAAATCTAGTGTTGTAGTAGCTACTACTACTAGTTGTAGTTGTCACACACACACACTTGATAAAGCTGGTACCATATGTTTTCATTGGATATGGTGCAATGTATATCTATCTACACTGAATTTAACACGTGTATGTGAAATTTATATGTAAATTACTCCATTGCACTTGCTTCATGTGACTTTACTTTACAGGAGACATTCATGTGAATCTCAAATTTACATATCTCGTGTCGGTTGTGTTTATTAAAACTATATTTTTTTTATTGTTTCCTTCTATATTTAATTGGATTGCTTCTTTACACATGCTACAACTCCGAACTGAGGAAATTCAAAATATTAGATTCATACTTGACGCAAATTAAAATGTTAGATAACTAGACTAATTTATTTATTTTTTCTAAGTTAAATAACTAGACTATTTAATAACTCGGATGTAAATAAAAGTAACTCTTTACTTAATATAGAACTATTTTACGACTATATATCTTGTTCACAATACTTAATATTTTCTACTATTAGCCTACCAATTTTTTTTAAAAAAAAATAATGGTTAAATTTAATGAATAGTAACTGTCAATGTGAACCATGGTCCGTGAATGTACAATGTTTTTTACACTTGCAAATACATAAACCCTACGCTACTATACTCTATTATTAGAAATCCCTTCTTTCTTTTTTCTTTAAGCTGGTTGGCGCAATAGGCCAAAAAAAATAAATCTGCATTGTTTTTTAAGATCTATTTTCGTGTCTGCTTCCCATTTCATTTGTTTTGTCGGTTGGATTTCAATACAATATCGAACTCTATATTCTGTATTTAATATCATACTCATTATAATTTATTTAATTGAGAAATTTTGGAAATGGTATTGAGGGATCGACAATCGGGCCGGCCGAAACGGATTTAGTAAAAATTAAACCTGAACCCGGTTACCAAGCCAGAACCCGAATCCGGAAAAGCACGAATCCATCAGGTTTTATCGGGTTCGATTCGAGTTTATAGATCTCTCTACCCAAATGTACTTTGATTCTCACAAACTCTAGCGAGGGATTACTATGATCTGATTCGAGGAAAGAGCTCGTAAGAATGACAATATTGAAATTATCGGGGGTTGAATTAGAGGTTAGAGAAAGTAATGGATCAGACATTTAAGGATGAAATTGTTGTTAAAACAAGGTAACAATCTTGTCTTACAGTATATTTGTTTTAAACCTTGCTACCGAAAATACATTTAACGATAATAATTTAGTAATGTTAGACTTTAATGCAATAATTTGTACAAAGTATAATCTATATTAGTACTAATATAAATAATGTATTATGTTATTTATTATACTAATACTACTTGTATATATATGTGTAAAATATTATTTACTCCCTCCGTCCCTCCCAAATGTTTACATTTGGGTTGGACACGGAGTTTAAGAAAAAATGATAAAGTAGTGGGGGAAAATTAAAAAATTGAATAAAGTAGTTGGACCGATTAATATTATATGTATAAAGTGGGTATAGTGGAGAGAAGTAGTGGATGTAGTTATTTTAAAAATTATAAAAATTTTACTATTTTTGGAAAGTTTTGAAATGTAAACAATTGGGAGAGACATCCAAAAAAGGAAAGTGTAAACAAATGGGAGGGATAGAGGGAGTATATATTAACACGGATTTCGGTCCGGGTCCGATTTCGGGTAAGAACGAAACGGGTTTTCTGATTGGGTTCGAAGCCGTATGTCTTAAATTTAAACCCAATCCGAAAATAGTTTGGATTTAAAAATAAATTTCAAACCTGAAATATTCGGATTCGATAAAATCCGATCGGATAGAAAAAAATCGGGTATTCGTTGATTCGATACAAAATTGTCATCCATAGTGTTCATAGTTAGCGGCCAAAAGGTAAGACAAGAAAGGTAATGATGTCATGAACAAGAGTTGTAATCGAGCTGAGGCAGTCACTAAATTGTCAAAAGCTCGACTCGAATTCGATTAACTCGAGATTAAGTTGGACTAAATTTTTAATTTTAAACTCGAAACTCGGTTCGTAAAAAATTTGATAGGTTCGAGTTTGGTTCAAAATCTTGAATTGATTTCACTTAATATTGATAAAAACTAGAAATATAATCGGTTCGGCTCGAGTTCGATTCGATTAAGTATAAATAAATTAATGAATATTTATATAAATTAAAAAGATTAAAAATAACAGAGACTCAATAAGACTCGCGAACTTTACGGGCCGAGTAATTTGAAGATTGAGTTCGATTTTATAAAGAATTCGAATAGTTCAAACTCCGCTCGATTATTCCCGAGCCAAATTTAAATATTTTACGAGTCGAATTTGATTAACTCACATAAGACAAAATTGGGCCTCAATTTTTTATAACATAAATGTGAAAAGAGATATATTCAAACAAATAAAACTATTAAAATACATTATAAACATAAAATATATTTGGACAAATTCACTTAAAAATAGATACTCTTCTCGCACAATTTGTAAGATTGTCATTAAAACACTTTCGATATCCATTTTATTCAAAAATTTATTTTCGATTGCCATCAAAGCAAGCCCATTATAATCTTGTTACGATAGAGTCGGTCGTAAATATATAAACAGTATTAAAATTTTGAGAAATTTTGAGGGCTATATTCGAGAATCATGTGTAGTGACTTATCCCACGCTTCCCGACGCTCCACTTAACTCACGAATAATTTGACACATTAACCAAACTTGTAAGTTGGGGTGCCTGGGTCAGTTTGGACGGGTTGCGAGCAAAACTTTAACTCAATTTATGTAATTTGCTTTTTCATAATTTTTAACCCAATTAAAATTCGGTTTAAATTTTATCAAATTGGTTCGGTCATATTTTCGGTCCGTGCAGTTCGATTTGGGTAGGGTATAATAAGCTATTAGACAAACTAATTTATATGTGTACTCCGTTAAGCAATAAAAGAAAACTCGTACCCAAATTTTTCATCTAATATAAAAAATTAATAAAATGGAAACTTAATTACGCCCTGTATTTTTTAATATATGACATTTGACTTTTTGACACATATATTTAGGAGGTTTGACTATATAGTTAAAATATTTTTTTCCGGAAAATTCTTTTTGTGAATAACAGTTTTGATCTCATATTTTTATTCAAAAAAATTTCTTAAAAATAATAATTTTAAGTACGCGGTCACCCTTCTAAATATAAATATGTGTGCCATTACTCAAATATTATATATTAAAAAGTTAGAGTAACATGATATTCAACAAAGTATATTACTCTTATATGCATGGGTTTTAGACTACTAACTTTTTATTTAGTTGGATAAGTCATATGAACTTGTTAAAAAAAAAGAACATGTAATATAATACTTGTAAGAACCCTGATTTTTGTAATATTTTAAAACTTCTGTGAATAGTAATTTGAGCTGATTAAGTAATACGTATGGGGATCATCATAAAATGAATAGTGGAATTTTGAGAATCCGAGATCATATTCTTGTTTATCGAGGAAAATAAGTGAATGTAAAAGCCGACGGAATTCGAAGATTCACGATTATACTACGTGTTTTCGTATCCGTAAAGAATGGCGTAGAACCGGGAATACTACGTGAAATAAATAATATATCAAGGTGTTTCTATGATCAAGGGATATATCAAGGTGTTTCTACGTGAATTGGTTTTAAGATTATAAGCGATAAAAGAAATCGCTACGAAACAAGTCGTTATACGTGAAAACTATCGGAAAGGAACAACGACTGCGTTTACGATAAATAAACGAATGAGAAATTAAATCTCATGCAAGTTGGCCATACATAACCAAGTCCTAACTAGTAGTAAGGAGTGTAACTAGATGATTAGAAGTTAACTAAAATAGTTAGTGGAATAGTGTTGAATAGTGATGGAAGACAAACAAGTACACAAACCATACTTCTCCCTTTTCTCACTTCACCACACAATCAAACCAACCCATACATTTGCCAAATTATTGTCAAATCTGCTGCATACATCCCATATATTCATTATACACTCCCACACTTTAGCCACAAAAGAAAACAACCCCTTTTCCCTCACTTAAAGCTCTCCCATTTTTCATTCCAGCAGTTCGGATTTTCTGAGCAAGGGAGAAAGAAAAATTCATAACTCAAAATGTACTTATTCAAATATCATGAAATTTTTACCATAGATTCTCTATATCATGGGTAAGCTTCGTACCAAATTGCAGCCTCAAATTATTTTTTTTCAATTTTATAAAAATATTTGAATGAGGTGCTGAAAAGTAACCCCGAAATTCTAACTTGTTTCTTGGTTTTGTTTCTTAAGGATCTAGCCCTTCTAAGTGTTTTCTAAGCAAACCAAGCCTCAATAATCCTAGAACTAACCTTTCTAGTGTCCAAGAAGGTATAACTTTCAACCCTTTAAGGTTTTATGGTTAGATTTAAGAGTTGTGTTTGTTGTAGTGTTAAGATCCCAAGGATTGTGTTTTTTGAGTTTGTATTGATTATGTTCTTGCTAAAGGCTTGAGATGTTGAGTTGTAATCCATGTATGTGGTACTAGATAGAGCATATAAGGTGTATGTGAGTGGATCTTGAGAAGTACTTGTGTTTATGATGGTTATAGGTAGTGATTGTGTTAAGATCAAGTAGTAAAAATTGAGTATGTGCATTCTTGCACTTGATCTGTTTTCTGCAGGACATTCGGCCATGAAAATGGTTAAAATTTGAAAATCACTGGCCATTACTAGATAGATATTGTTTTGTAATTTCTATATATGTGTAGATCATCATGAGGAGATTTACGGTTTAGGAGTTATGGTCGTTTTAGTGTAAAACGTTTGTGCGATTAGCCAACTACACTTAAGTCCACTTACATGGTGATTTTGAAGGACTTAAAATAATTTCGAGATTCTGGAAAAATTATGAAAAATGGATATGACAGTAGAGAAGACTGTCCAAAAAGAATTTTGAGAAAATATTAATTTTTAGATTTTATAAAAAATGTTTTGGTAAAGCGAGCGCAAGCGAGAAACGCATAAAAACCTAGTTTTGACTCGCATTTTCTCACGTTCGAGCTTAAAACTCGAAATGGACTTTCTAAAGCGAACGATCGATTTCAAAACTCGACCATGTTATAAAGTGAGAATATAAGTGTTGAGAATGTGACGATCGGAGATTCGTTATACTTGAGTAGTTGTGAAAGTTGCTTAATAAGAGCGAGACGTTAATCGCGTACTAACTTAGACCGTTGGTTCTTGTTTATAGATCGCCAACCGAACACCAGAGACCATACCACTTCGATTACTCGAGGCAAGTTTATGAAATCCTAACACAAATTATCCATGCTATATATACTGTTGTGATATTGATGCCATGATTTACAGTTCGAAAATATATGCTTGTCTGTGATATCAATACATTCCAATTATGCGATTGTTTACGAAAACGAACTTCGTTTTATACGAGTATGAGAAATTGAAACGTAATTTTAATATAATACAAGATAGTGGGAGTCGAAGATATTTTTAAATTGATTGAATCCCGGAATGAGCCGGACGCGGAAAATTTCGATTTCAATAAACAAAGTACTTTCGCGTAACTTACATATTAAGCGAACGATTGAGATTTGATTTATAACTAAAAGAGGTAATTGAATACTCACTCAAGGGATATCCTACTTGATTATTTATTTATAAGTAATACCTAAAGAGTTACTAAAATATCCGGAAAATACTTAAAGAGATATTGAAAAGTTTTTAAATCAATTCACACTATCTAAAACGTATGTAACAATTCGAAGGATAATTATAAGATATCGAATCTCGTCTTAAGTATTTAATTAAGATTTTTATCACTTCATTGAACCTTATTAAGAAACATTTTGTACTTAAGGTTTTATCAATTCATTGAACCCTTCTTAAAAATATTGTGAGACCGTAAATATATAATATTACGTACCTCTAAAAATCTTTTAAAAATAAACATAGTTCCCAAGGATACTTTCTAATTTATTCAAAATTTCTCGGAAGAGATTAATCATCTGAAACTTATCAAAACCTTAGGGAACTTAGTCTAGAAGCATGAAGGTTTTGTTTCCTCGCTCAATGAAAAACAAGTGAACAATATATGTAAAACTCTACTACGGTTAAGGGTCGAAAATGATTTTAAATTCAAAACTCCGACAACTCCCAAGGATCAATTGTAATAAAAGTGACGGATAAATTACCTTGTTTAAAGGTCAACTAAGAACGATCTATTCCTTCGATAAAAGATTTTATGTAAATGATATAATTGTTTTGGGACTGGAATATGGCCTACCCGGCACGGAGAGGTATCGGATAGTGACCAAGCGCGGAGTGGCGCAATATACAGTTATATGGTCTCTGTGACCATTGACTTTCAGACTTGCACGGAAATGGGCAACCATCGTGTAATGTCTTGATAAGCCCAAAGGCGGCTATGTTTGTATTCCTTCTACAAGTAGAGAAAATTTCGTATTCGGCTGATCACCGGTACGTGGTTTATTCCAGTATAGTCCCTTCCTCCTCTTTGGATAAATTATTGTGAAACCTATAACAGAAGGCCGATAAGGCTGAGTTTTAAATAAGGATGTTGATGTACATATATCACATCCATATGAGAATCTTGGTTCAAGCATCATATTGAGATTTTGAGATAAAATGAGTACGAGTATAAGCCGATTAAACTGATACATTTAAAGTTGAGTTTTTCATAAAATTGACAAGCATATAAACTTTTAGAAACCTTGGATATACAATGCCTAATGGTTATTTTTCCCTAAATGATTATATTGAGATAATGAATATCTATATCTTGTTGAGCATTAGTGCTCATTCTTGCTTTTATAAATATCATATCACAACAGATTACCAGCATGGCCCGAACCAGGATGACTGCCCGCAAACGGGTAGGGGACGCACGTGAGTACTGTAGACTGTTCGTCCGCCAGCCACCTCAGGTAGACGAATAGAGATAGTTTCCTTTTGAGTACTTGAACCAAGACTATTTCTGACCCGAGCCAGTCTCATGTAGAGCTGTTCTCGGCATTCACTCTTTTGAGATAATTTCCTTTGGTCTATAATAACTTAAATACTTTAACGTTAATTTAGTAATGTTTCTGAGCATATAACTTGTGTGTGTGAGTTTGGTTAAAAGGTCGAGTAATGACGTGAAAAGAGGATTAATTATTTATTAGATAATATTAAGTGATCGTAACGACCCGAATTCCCGAACTTGAATTTGGGGGTGTTACAGAAATGGTATCAGAGCCCTAGGTTATAAGTCTCAGAAACGTTAGGTGAATCAACTGAATCAATGAACTAGAACTCACATAGAGTTTGTAGTCGGGCTACGAGGGTAGCACTAACATTAAGAACCCTTAGGGGTGATTTAAGTATCCATGGATAGTAATGTTTCTGAGCATATAACCTGTGTGTGTGTGTGTGAGTTTGGTTAAAAGGTCGAGTAATGACGTGGAAAGAGGATTAATTATTTAATAGAAAATATTAAGTGATTGTAACGACCCGAATTCCCGACCTTCAATTTGGGGGTGTTACATAGTAGAAATTGATTTTGGGCATTCTTGCACTTGATCTGTTTTCTGCGGGACATTCGGCCATGAAAATGGTTAAAATTTGAAAACCACTGGCCATGACTAGATAGATCTTGTTTTGTAATTTCTATACATGTGTAGATCATGATGAGGAGATTTAAGGTGCTCTATCTAGTACCACATACATGGATTACAACTCAACATCTCAAGCCTTTAGCAAGAACATAATCAATACAAACTCAAACAAACACAATCCTTTGGATCTTAACACTACAACAAACACAACTCTTAAATCCAACCATAAAACCTTAAAGGGTTGAAAGTTATACCTTCTTGAACACTATGAAGGTTAGTGCTAGGATGATTGAGGCTTGGTTTGCTTAGAAAACACTTAGAAGGGCTAGATCCTTAAGAAATAAAACCAAGAAACAAGTTAGAATTTCGGGGTTACTTTTCAGCACCTCATTCAAACATTTTTATAAAATTGAAAAAAAATAGTTTGAGGCTGAAATTTGGTACGAAGCTTACCCATGATATAGAGAAGCTATGGTAAAAATTTCATGATATTTAAATAAGTACATTTTGAGTTATGAATTTTTCTTTCTCCCTTGCTCATAAAATCCGAAATGCTGGAATGAAAAATGGGAGAGCTTTAAGTGAGGGAAAAGGGGTTGTTTTCTTTTGTGGCTAAAGTGTGGGAGTGTATAATGAATATATGGGATGTATGCAGCAGATTTGACAATAATTTGGCAAAGGTATGGGTTGGTTTGATTGTGTGGTGAAGTGAGAAAAGGGAGAAGTATGACTTGTGTACTTGTTTGTCTCCCATCACTATTCAACACTATTCCACTAACTATTCTAGTTAACTTCTAATCATCTAGTTACAATCCTTACTACTAGTTAGGACTTGGTTATGCATGGTCAACTTGCATGGGATTTACTTTCTCATTCGTTAATTTATCGTAAACGCAATCGTCGTTCCATTCCGATAGTTTCCACGTATAACGACATGTTTCATAGCGATTTCTTTTATCGCTTATAATCCTATAACCAATTCTATTCCTTCTCTTGATCATAGAAACACCTTGATATATTATTTATTTCACGTAGTATTCCCGGTTCTACGCCATTCTTTACGGATACGAAAACACGTAGTATAATCGTAAATCTTCGAATTCCGTCGGCTTTTACATTCACTTATTTTCCTCGATAAACAATAATATGATCTCGAATTCTCAAAATTCCACTATTCATTTTATGATGATCCCCATACGTATTACTTAATCAGCTCAAGTTACTATTTACAGAAGTTTTAAAATATTACAAAAATCAGGGTTCTTACAGTTTCTCCCCTTAAAAGGATTCCGTCCCGGAATCAATCCACAAATAAATGGGGGTACTTTTCTTGCATGTGACTCTCTAATTCCCAAGTCGACTCCTCGACGTTGTGATGCCTCCATAAGACTCTGACTAGATTGACACTCTTGTTCCGGAGTACTTGCTCTTTTCGGTCAATGATTTCGACTGGCTGCTCAACATAGGACAAATCTGGTTGAAGGTCTACTTGCTCATGCTCCACTATATGTTTGGCATCCGCATTATACTTCCTCAACATTGATACATGAAAAACATTATGGACCTGTTGAAGATTTGGAGGTAAAGCTAACTCGTATGCCACGGGTCCTATCCGTCTTAGAATCTCGAAAGGTCCAATATAACGGGGGCTCAGCTTCCCCTTCTTCCCAAATCTCATCAATCCTTTCCATGGTGACACTTTCAGAAATACCTGGTCACCCACTTCATACTCTCTGTCCTTCCGTGCCAGATCGGCGTATTTACGTTGTCGGTCTTGGGCTGCTGCTATGCGTCCTCTGACTAATTGAACTATATCCCTTGTCCTTTACACCAAGTCGGGACCTAGTAACTTTCTCTCACCAACTTCATCCCAATACAAGGGCGAACGGCACCTTCGGCCATATAACGCCTCGTATGGGGGCATTTTGATACTCGCATGATAACTGTTGTTGTAAGCAAACTCTATCAAAGACATGTGTTCATCCCAAGAACCCTTAAAATCAATTACACACATTCTCAACATTACCTCCAATGTCTGGATGGTTCGCTCACTTTGTCCATCTGTTTGCGGATGGTAAGCGGTGCTCATGTTTAGTTTGGTTCCTAGGCATTCCTGAAAGCTCCTCCAAAATCTAGATTTGAATCGAGGATCTCGATCAGGTACGATAACTACTGGCACTCCATGCCTTACCACAATTTCCTTAATGTATAGCTCCGCTAATCTATCCACTGTGTAGGTTTCCTTGATTGGAAGAAAGTGCGCTGACTTGGTTAGTCGGTCTACAATTACCCATATTACATCATGGTTAGTCTTAGTTCGGGGTAATCCTACCACAAAATCCATAGCTATCTGCTCCCATTTTCATATCGGAATTTCTAAAGGTTGCAAGAGTCCGCTTGGTCGCTGGTGTTCTGCCTTTACTCTCTGACATGTCATACACTTACTGACCCACTCCGCTACATCCTTCTTCATGTTAGGCCACCAGTAGTACTCCTTCAAATCTTGGTACATTTTAGTGCTTCCCGGGTGGACCGTATATCTAGAGCTGTGTCCTTCCCGTAAAATTTCTTCCTTTAATTCTTGGACGTTAGGGACCCATATCCTGTAGGCATGCCTCTTAATTCCTTTCTCGCCTGGGTCACACTTGGCCTCCTCTCCGCTTACCAGTTCCTTGTTCTCCCTCAACATTATTTCTTGGCATTGCCTAATCTTTTCCAGTAGCTCTGGTTGCATAACCATCTCATACAAACCTTCGGTCCCTGGCTCAGCGACCTTGACCTCAATCTCTAACTTGTCAAATTCTCTGATCAAATCCTCTGACGTGGTGATCCTTTTCAATCTTTCCTTACGACTAAGGGCATCGGCCACCACATTGGCCTTCCTCGGGTGATAAAAAATTTCGCAGTCGTAGTCCTTAATCAATTCTAACCACCTTCTCTACCTCATGTTTAACTCCTTCTGGGTGAAGATATATTTAAGACTCTTGTGGTCAGTATAAATCTCACACTTTTCTCCGTATAGGTAATGTCTCCACATCTTAAGGGCAAACACTAAGGCGGTTAATTCTAAGTCATGGGTGGGGTACCTCACTTCATATTCCTTTAATTGCCTGGATGCATAGGCAATCACCTTACTGTGCTGCATCAGCACACATCCCAAACCCTTATGGGACGCATCACTATAAATCACAAAGTTTCCTTTATCGTCTGGTAGGGCCAGCACTGGGGCCGATACCAACCTTTTCTTCAATTCTTGGAAACTCTCCTCACATTTCTCTGTCCAAACAAACTTTTCTGTTTTTCGAGTAAGTCTAGTCAACGGGCCTGCTATCTTGGCAAAATCCTTTACAAACCTTCGATAATACCTGGCCAGTCCAATAAAGCTTCTTACCTCGGTGGGCGTGGTTGGTTGTTCCCAATTAGCGACAGCTTCTATCTTTGCAGGGTCTACGAGAATTCCTTCCTTACTAATCACATGACCCAAAAACTGAACTTCTTTCAACCAAAATTCACACTTTGAGAATTTGGCATACAATTTTTCTTTTCGCAAGATTTCCAATACTATCCTGAGGTGTTCTGTATGTTCCTCCTCCGATCTAGAGCAAATTAGAATATTATCGATGAAGACTATCACACATTCGTCCAGATACTTCTTAAAGACTATGTTCATCAGATCCATGAAAGTCGCAGGCGCGTTAGTCAAACCAAATGACATAACTAGGAACTCATAATGTCCGTACCTAGTGCGAAATGCAGTCTTAGGTATATCTTCTGGTTTGATCTTAAGTTGATGATAACCTGTCCTAAGGTCAATCTAGGAAAAACACGTTGCATCCTTTAGTTGGTCAAAGAGGCCATCTATTCTTGGCAATGGGTACTTGTTCTTAATGGTCAGCTTGTTCAGCTCTCGATAATCGATGCACAGTCTCATACTGCCGTCCTTCTTCTTCACAAATAATACGGGTGCACCCCACGGGGACACGCTTGGTCTAATCATTCCTTCATACAATAGATCTTGCAGTTGATCAGCCAACTCTTTCATCTCGACGGGGGCCAAACGATACGGGGCCTTTGATACTGGTGCCATGCCGGGAGCTAAATCAATGGCAAATTCTATCTCCCGATCCGGAGGTAGTCCGGGAAGATCCTTGGGAAATACATCCTCAAACTCGTTAACTACAGGTATGGTGTGGATCTCAGGGCTTTCTCGTTTGGTATCCACCACGTGAGCCAAGTAGGCCTCACATCCTTGCCTTAAAAGTCTCTTGGTCTGCACCATAGTTAGGAATTTCTTGATTTGTCGTTGCCCCTTAATTATTATACTCTTACCACTAGGTGTTTTCAATTTTACTTTCTTCCCCTCACAATCAATATGGGCATGGTTTCTAGATAGCCAATCCATTCCTAATATCACATCAAACTCCCCTAGTCGAAAGGGAATTAAATCTACTGGGTATCTTACTCCACCTAATTCTAGGTTGCAGTTGGCATAAACTTGATTTACAGGGATAATCTCTTGATTAGCTATTTCCACTTTCAAATATTCTTTCAAAGGTTCTACTTTTAAGTTCAATTTTTCAGCAAATTCCTTAGATACGAAAGACTTAGTAGCTCCAGAATCAAATAGCACATTGGCGGAATTGGAGTTTAGGAGGAGCGTACCTGCTATAACATTGGTATTTCTCACGGCATCTTTTATAGTCATATTAAAGGTCCTGGCAGTCGGCACTCTGTTTGATGCAGCTACACTACCCCTTGAGCTAGCTTGGGCCGCCGCAGGGCAGTCCTTCCTCATGTGTCTTGTCTTTCCGCACTGGAAACACTTAGCCACTTCCTGGTTACAAGCTGTGGCATAGTGCCCCACCTTACCACATTTAAAGCATGTCACCGGTTTCTGCATACATTGCCCAGAATGCTTCTTACCACAGCTCTTGCATTCTGGCAGAGGAGGTCGTGGTTGGCTATGATAAGACATTCCTGTCTGGTTCCCGCTCCGGGCCACACTCACGCTCCCTGATCCCCCGAATCTTGTACTGCGGTTGGGTTGGGAGGCCGTCCCCCTGACAGACTTACTAGGGAAGCTCCCCCCTCCCACACTCCTGTTTTGACCATCAAACTTTCGCTTCTTAGTTTACTTCATTTTCTGGCTCATTTCACTCCCTGCTTCAGCTATTGTGGCCTTCTGCACTAGGGTGGCATAGTCAGTTATCTCCAGAATTGCCAGCTTGTTCTGAATCCACTGCTTCAATCCCTGTTGAAATCTCTCAGCCTTTTATTCTTCGGTGCCCACCAGCTGTGGCACAAACCTCAACAATTCGGTGAACTTAGCTTCATATTCCGCTACGCTCATATTTTCTTGTTTCAACTCTAGGAACTTTCGCTGCATCTGAACCTCCATATACTTCGGGACATACTTCTTTAAAAATAATTCAGTGAATCTTTCCCAAGTAACAATCCCTTGGGGCTCCATATTTTTCTTGGCTTCCCACCAATAGTTAGCCTTACCCTTTAGGAGATAAGTGGCAAAATTAGTCTTGTGGGCTTCCTCAGTGCCAATTCGCTCAAAGGTCTTTTCTACCTCTTTTAGCCAAGCCCTGGCCTGAACTGGGTCAGTAACGCCGTGAAACTATGGGGGCTTGACCGACTTGAAAGATTTAAATGCATTAGCCCTGCTGGGGTTGCTGGGGTGGTCGTTGCTGTTGCAGGTTTTACCTCAGAAGTTCTACAAACTGCTCCATAGGGTTCACTAGCATTTCCATCCCCTGAGTATCTTCAGCCTCTGACTCTTCATAGTCCTCATCATCATACTCATTTTGTTCTTCATTAATTCTTAATGGTGGGGTCTGTGCTCGATCCCCTTGTTCATTATTACTGCCCTGGCCGCCAGATGCAGTCGGGCGAGTTCTTGTTACTATTCTCCTTGGCGGCATTTTCCTGTTACATAAAATTATTTAGGTTGTTTTCATTTGCCAATTCTCATGCTTCCTGATTTGTAATGACAGTATGTAATTATGCAGGTATGAAAGAAGATTAAACCACAATCTAGAAATTGCAACTAATCAACACGATAATTATACATAATTTGGCCATACGCCAGGTCTGGGTACAACATACTGAATAATAAAAGTATAATCTGCCTTAATACAATAATCCTTAGCTGGTGGCACTATCAAAGACAACAACCCAAAACAACTATCATAAAACAATTAAGTACCACCGCTGAGGAACAACAACTAACTACTAACAGTGTCCACTAGCCACGAGCAACATCACGAATCCGCCTCAGAGCGCGGACCACAACCCTGATAACCTCGCGCCTACTCACCAAGTCACGTTGTGGGGATAAGTGGTGAATCCTACCGATGGTCCTCTGCTCTATGCGGCGAATGGTCCTGCGCACGCGTCGGGCGCTGGGGTATCCTCGCCTGCCTCGGGCCTCTATCCTCATGTACCGCTCGATGGAAAGTTGGTCCCTCAGCTCAGCAATACGGGCCTCAGTCGCTGTCAGATCAGTAGCATAGCGACCTACCACCCAGTCGTGAACTGCTAGGGATATGACTGGTAGGGGTGGTGGAAGTGGGGAATCTGCAGGAGTCGTTGCCACACCGTCCAGAATAGGGTCCATGCCGTCGTCGGTCTCGGTCCGCGCGGGACTAACTGGTACAGGGGACGGGGTGGGTGTCCTCATTGGGGTGGCTGCCCCTAGCTCCGCCTCTAACTCCTCAGTCAATGCAGTGACTCTGGCTTGCAGAGCTATCATCCTATCCATCAAATCTGCTACTCCCATCTCGCTCTCGAGCTCAGCGACTCGAGCCTGGGCTGCTGAGATCCGATCTAACAAACGCTCTATCGAACTCTGATGCACATCCACCCTCATCATCTCTGGAGACAGAACCTCTGTGCTGCCGTATGGAATATCCTCAGGAGGGGCTATCTCAGTGTCTGGCTAAGTCGGGTCCTCCTCCGGGTCCTCCTCAGGGTCAGTCTCCGGGTACTCGAATACCTCTAAGCCCACAGTGGGGGTAGGGTCTGCTACCTTGATCTCAACTAAAAGGGCCTCATCATGCTCTCTCTCGTATGCCTCTACAGCCTCAGGGTCTAACACATCGGGTACCTACAAGTCATTTAACACACGCATTACTATCCTTGGATACTTAAATCACCCCTAAGGGTTCTTAATGTCAGTGCTACCCTCGTAGCCCGACCACGAACTCTATGTGAGTTCCAGTTCATTGATTCAGTTGATTCACCTAACGTTTCTGAGACGTATAACCTAGGCCCGTAGAGGCGTACGAGAGAGAGCATGATGAGGCCCTTTTAGCTGAGATCGAGGTAGCAGACCCTACCCCCACTATGGGCTTAGAGGTATTCGAGTACCCGGAGACTGACCCTGAGGAGGACCTGGAGGAGGACCCCACTGAGCCAAACACTGAGCTAGCCCCTCCTGAGGATATTCCATATGGCAGCACAGAGCTTCCGTCTCCAGAGATGATGAGGGTGGATGTGCATTAGAGGTCGATAAAGCGTTTGTTAGATCGGATCTCAGCAGCCCAGGCTCGAATTGCTGAGCTCGAGTGCGAGACGGGAGTAGCAGATTTGATGGATAAGATGATAGCTCTGCAGGCCAGAGTCACTGCACTGACTGAGGAGTTAGAGGCGGAGCTAGGGGCAGCCACCCCAGTGAGGACACCCACCCCGTCCCCTGTACCAGTTAGTCCCGCGCGGACTGAGACCGACGAAGGCATGAACCCTATTCTGGACGGTATGGCAGCGACTCCTGCAGATTCCCCACTTCCACCACCCCTACC
This sequence comes from Apium graveolens, assembly GCF_009905375.1. Taxonomy (NCBI): domain Eukaryota; kingdom Viridiplantae; phylum Streptophyta; class Magnoliopsida; order Apiales; family Apiaceae; genus Apium; species Apium graveolens. The sequence continues at coordinate 117,193 of NW_027419116.1, forward strand.
AGTCATATCCCTAGCAGTTCACGACTGGGTGGTAGGTCGCTATGCTACTGATCTGACAGCGGCTGAGGCCCGTATTGCCGAGCTGAGGGACCAGCTTTCCATCGAGCGGTACATGAGGATAGAGGCCCGAGGCAGGCGAGGATACCCCAGCGCTCGACGCATGCGTAGGACCATTCGCCGCATAGAGCAGATGACCATCGGTAGGATTCACCGCTTATCCCCACAGCGTGACTTAGTGAGTAGGCGCGAGGTTATCAGGGTTGTGGTCCGCGCTCTGAGGCGGATTCGTGATGTTGCTCGTGGCTAGTGGACACTGTTAGTAGTTGGTTGTCGTTCCTCAGCGGTGGTACTTAGTTATTTTGTGATAGTTGTTTTGGGTTGTTGTCTTTGATAGTGCCGCCAGCTAAGGATTATTGTATTAAGGCATATTGTACTTTTATTATTCAGTATGTTATACCCAGACCTGGCGTATGGCCAAATTATGTATAATTATCGTGTTGATTAGTTGCGATTTCTAGATTGTGGTTTAATCTTCTTTCATACCTGCATAATTACATACTGTCATAACAAATCAGGAAGCATGAGAATTGGAAAATGAAAACAACCTAAATAAGTTTATGTAACAGGAAAATGCCGCCAAGGAGAATAGTAACAAGAACTCGCCCGACTGCATCTGGCGGCCAGGGCAGTAATAATGAACAAGGGCATCGAGCACAGACCCCACCATTAAGAATTAACGTAGAACGAAATGAGTATGATGATGAGGACTATGAAGAGTTAGAGGCTGAAAATACTCAGGGGATGGAAATGCCAGTGAACCCTATGGAGCAGTTTGTAGAACTTCTGAGGCAAAACCTGCAACAGCAACGACCACCCCAGCAACCCCAGCAGGGCTAATGCATTTAAATCTTTCAAGTCGGTCAAGCCCCCAGAGTTTCACGGTGTTACTGACCCAGTTCAGGCCAGGGCTTGGCTAAAAGAGGTAGAAAAGACCTTTGAGCGAATTGGCACTGAGGAAGTCCACAAGACTAATTTTGCCACTTATTTCTTAAAGGGTGAGGCTAACTATTGGTGGGAAGCCAAGAAAAATATGGAGCCCCAAGGGATTGTTACTTGGGAAAGATTCACTGAGTTGTTTTTAAAGAAGTATGTCCCGAAGTATATGGAGGTTCAGATGCAGCGAAAGTTCCTAGAGCTGAAACAAGAAAATATGAGCGTAGCGGAATATGAAGCTAAGTTCACCAAATTGTCGAGGTTTGTGCCACAGCTGGTGGGCACCGAAGAACAAAAGGCTGAGAGATTTCAACATGGATTGAAGCAGTGGATTCAGAACAAGCTGGCAATTCTGGAGATAACTGACTATGTCACCCTAGTGCAGAAGGCGACAATAGCTGAAGCAGGGTGTGAAATGAGCCAGCAAATGAAACAAACTAAGAAGCGAAAGTTTGATGGTCAAAGCTGGAGTGTGGGAGGGGGGAGCTTCCCTAGTAAGTTTGTCAGGGGGACGGCCTCCCAACCCAACCGCAGTACAAGATTCGGGGGATCAGGGAGCGTGAGTGTGGCCCAGAGCAGGAACCAGACGGGAATGTCTTATCATAGCCAACCACGACCTCCTCTGCTAGAATGCAAGAGTTGTGGTAAGAAGCATTCTGGGCAATGTATGCAGAAACCGGTGACATGCTTTAAATGTGGTAAGTTGGGGCACTATGCCACAGCTTGTAACCAGGAAGCGGCTAAGTGTTTCCAGTACGGAAAGACAAGACACATGAGGAAGGACTGCCCTGGGGCGGCCCCAGCTAGCTCAAAGGGTAGTGTAGCTGCATCAAACAGAGTGCCGACTGCCAGGACCTTTAATATGATTGTGAAAGATGTGGTGAGAAACACCAATGTTATAGCAGGTACGCTCCTCCTAAACTCCAATTCCGCCAATGTGCTATTTGATTCTGGAGCTACTAAGTCTTTCGTATCTAAGGAATTTCTGAAAAATTGAACTTAAAAGTGGAACCATTGAAAGAATATTTGCAAGTGGAAATAGCTAATCAAGAGATTATTCATGTAAATCAAGTTTATGCCAACTGCAACCTAGAATTAGGTGGAGTAAGATACCCAGTAGATTTAATTCCCTTTCGACTAGAGGAGTTTGATGTGATATTAGGAATGGATTGGCTATCTAGAAACCGTGCCCAGATTGATTGTGAGGGGAAGAAAGTAAAATTGAAAATACCTAGTGGTAAGAGTATAATAATTAAAGGGCAACGACAAACCAAGAAATTTCAAACTATGGTGCAGACCAAGAGACTTTTAAGGCAAGGATGTGAGGCCTACTTGGCTCACGTGGTGGATACCAAATGAGAAACCCTGAGATCCACACCATACCTGTAGTTAACGAGTTTGAGGATATATTTCCCAAAGATCTTCCCGGACTACCTCCGGATCGGGAGATAAAATTTGCCATTGATTTAGCTCCTGGCACGGCACCAGTATCAAAGGCCCCGTATCGTTTGGCCCCCGTCGAGATGAAAGAGTTGGCTGATCAACTGCAAGATCTATTGGATAAAGGAATGATTAGACCAAGCGTGTCCCCGTGGGGTGCACCCGTATTATTTGTGAAGAAGAAGGACGGCAGCATGAGACTGTGCATCGATTATCGAGAGCTGAACAAGCTGACCATTAAGAACAAGTACCCATTGTCAAGAATAGATGACCTCTTTGACCAACTAAATGGTGCAACGTGTTTTTCCAAGATTGACCTTAGGACAGGTTATCATCAACTTAAGATCAAACCGGAAGATATACCTAAGACTGCATTTCACACTAGGTACGGACATTATGAGTTCGTAGTTATGTCATTTGGTTTGACTAACGCGCCCGCGGCTTTCATGGATCTGATGAACAGAGTCTTTAAGAAGTATCTGGACGAATGCGTGATAGTCTTCATCGATGATATTCTAATTTACTCTAGATCGAAGGAGGAACATGCAGAACACCTCATGATAGTATTGGAAATCTTACGGAAAGAAAAATTGTATGCCAAATTCTCAAAGTTTGAATTTTGGTTGAAAGAAGTTCAATTTTTGGGTCATGTGATTAGTAAGGAAGGAATTCTCGTAGACCCTGCAAAGATAGAAGCTGTCGCTAATTGGGAACAACCAACTACACCCACCGAGGTAAGAAGCTTTATTGGACTGGTCGGGTATTATCGAAGGTTTGTAAATGATTTCGCCAAGATAGCAGGCCCGTTGACTAGACTTACTCGAAAAACAGAAAAGTTTATTTGGACAGAGAAATGTGAGGAGAGTTTCCAAGAATTGAAGAAAAGGTTGGTATCGGCCCCAGTGCCGGCCCTACCAGACGATAAAGGGAACTTTGTGATTTATAGTGATGCGTCCCATAAGGGTTTGGGATGTGTGCTGATGCAGCACGGTAAGGTGATTGCATATGCATCCAAGCAATTAAAGGAATATGAAGTGAGGTACCCCACCCATGGCTTAGAATTAGCCGCCATAGTGTTTGCCCTTAAGATGTGGAGACATTACCTATACGGAGAAAAGTGTGAGATTTATACTGACCACAAGGGTCTTAAATATATCTTCACCCAGAAGGAGCTAAATATGAGGCAGAGAAGGTGGTTAGAATTGATTAAGGACTACGACTGTGAAATTCTTTATCACCCGGGGAAGGCCAATGTGGTGGTCGATGCCCTTAGTCGTAAGGAAATATTGAAAAGGATCACCACGTCAAAGGATTTGATCAGAGAATTTGACAAGTTAGAGATTGAGGTCAAGGTCGCTGAGCCAGGGACCGAAGGTTTGTATGAGATGGTTATGCAACCGGAGCTACTGGAAAAGATTAGGCGATGCTAAGAAATAGTGTTGAGGGAGAACAAGGAACTGGTAAGCGGAAAGGAGGCCAAGTGTGACCCAGGCGAGAAAGAAATTAAGAGGCATGCCTACAGGATATGGGTCCCTAACGTCCAAGAATTAAAGGATGAAATTTTACGGGAAGGACATAACACTAGATATACGGTCCACCCAGGATGCACTGAAATGTACAAAGATTTGAAGGAGTACTACTGGTGGCCTAACATGAAGAAGGATGTAGCGGAGTGGGTCAGTAAGTGTATGACATGTCAGAGAGTAAAGGCAGAACACCAGCGACCAAGCGGACTCTTGTAACCCTTAGAAATTCCGATGTGAAAATGAGAGCAGATAGCTATGGATTTTGTGGTAGGATTACCCCGAACTAAGACTAACCATGATGCAATATGGGTAGTTGTAGACCGACTAACCAAGTCAGCGCACTTTCTTCCAATCAAGGAAACCTACACAGTTGATAGATTAGCGGAGCTATACATTAAGGAAATTGTGGTAAGGCATGGAGTGCCAGTAGGTATCGTATCTGACCGAGATCCTCGATTCAACTCCAGATTTTGGATGAGCTTTCAGGAATGCCTAGGAACCAAACTAAACATGATCACCGCTTACCATCCGCAAACAGATGGACAAAGTGAGTGATCCATTCAAATATTGGAGGACATGTTGAGAATGTGTATAATTGATTTTAAGGGTTCTTGGGATGAACACCTGTCTTTGATAGAGTTTGCTTACAACAACAGTTATCATGCGAGTATCGGAATGCCCCCATACGAGGCGTTGTATGGCCGAAGGTGCCGTTCGCCCTTGTATTGGGATGAAGTTGGTGAGAGAAAGTTACTAGGTCCCGACTTGGTGCAAAGGACAAGGGACATAGTTCAATTAGTCAGAGGACGCATAGCAGCAGCCCAAGACCGACAACGTAAATACGCCGATCTGGCACGGAAGGACAGAGAGTATGAAGTGGGTGACCAGATATTTCTGAAAGTGTCACCATGGAAAGGATTGATGAGATTTGGGAAGAAGGGGAAGCTGAGCCCCCGTTATATTGGACCTTTCGAGATTCTAAGACGGATAGGACCCGTGGCATACGAGTTAGCTTTACCTCCAAATCTTCAGCAGGTCCATAATATTTTTCATGTATCAATGTTGAGAAAGTATAATGCGGATGCCAAATATATAGTGGAGCATGAGCAAGTAGACCTTCAACCAGATATGTCCTATGTTGAGCAGCCAGTCGAAATCATTGACCGAAAAGAGCAAGTACTCCGGAACAAGAGTGTCAATCTAGTCAGAGTCATATGGAGGCATCACAACGTCGAGGAGTCGACTTGGGAATTAGAGAGTCACATGCAAGAAAAGTACCCCCATCTATTTGTGGATTGATTCCGGGACGGAATCCTTTTAAGGGGGGGAGACTGTAAGAACCCTGATTTTTGTAATATTTTAAAACTTCGGTGAATAGTAACTTGAGCTGATTAAGTAATACGTATGGGGATCATCATGAAATGAATAGTGGAATTTTGAGAATCCGAGATCATATTCTTGTTTATCGAGGAAAATAAATGAATGTAAAATCCGACGGAATTCGAAAATTCACGATTATACTACGTGTTTTCGTATCTGTAAAGAATGGAGTAGAACCGGGAATACTACGTGAAATAAATAATATATCAAGGTGTTTCCATGATCAAGAGAAGGAATGGAATTGGTTATAGGATTATAAGCGATAAAAGAAATCGCTACGAAACAAGTCGTTATACGTGGAAACTATCGGAAGGGAACGACGATTGCGTTTACGATAAATAAACGAATGAGAAATTAAATCCCATGCAAGTTGGCCATGCATAACCAAGTCCTAACTAGTAGTAAGGAGTGTAACTAGATTATTATAAGTTAACTAGAATAGTTAGTGGAATAGTGTTGAATAGTGATGGGAGACAAACAAGTACACAAGCCATACTTCTCCCTTTTCTCACTTCACCACATAATCAAACCAACCCATAACTTTGCCAAATTATTGTCAAATCTGCTGCATACATCCCATATATTCATTATACACTCCCACACTTTAGCCATAAAAGAAAACAACCCCGTTTCCCTCACTTAAAACTCTCCCATTTTTCATTCCAGCAGTTCGGATTTTCTGAGCAAGGGAGAAAGAAAAATTCATAACTCAAAATGTACTCATTCAAATATCATGAAATTTTTACCATAGCTTCTCTATATCATGGGTAATCTTTATACCAAATTTTAGCCTCAAATTATTGTTTTTAAATGTTATAAAAATGTTTGAATGAGGTGCTGAAAAGTAACTCCGAAATTCTAACTTATTTCTTGGTTTTGTTTCTTAAGGATCTAGCCCTTCTAAGTGTTTTCTAAGCAAACCAAGCCTCAATCATCCTAGCACTAACCTTCCTAGTGTCCAAGAAGGTATAAATTTCAACCCTTTAAGGTTTTATGGTTGGATTTAAGAGTTGTGTTTGTTGTAGTGTTAAGATCCAAAGGATTGTGTTTTTTGAGTTTGTATTGATTATGGTCTTGCTAAAGGCTTGAGATGTTGAGTTGTAATCCATGTATGTGGTAGTAGATAGATCATATAAGGTGTATGTAGATCTTGAGAAGTACTTGTGTTTATTATGGTTATAGGTAGTGATTGTGTTAAGATCAAGTAGTAGAAATTTAGTTTGGGCATTCTTGCACTTGATCTATTTTCTGCAGGACATTCGGCCATGAAAATGGTTAAAATTTGAAAACCACTAGACATGAATAGATAGATTTTGTTTTTTAATTTCTATACATGTGTAGATCATCATGAGGGGATTTACGGTTTAGGAGTTATGTCATTTTAGTGTAAAACGTTTCTGCGATTAGCCAACTACACTTAAGTCCACTTGCATGGTGATTTTGAAGGACTTAAAATAATTTCGAGATTCTGGAAAAATTATGAAAAATGGATATGACAGTAGAGAAGACTGTCCAAAAAGAATTTTGAGAAAATATTAATTTTTCGATTTTATAATAAAATGTTTTGGTAAAGCGAGCGCAAGCGAGAAACGCATAAAAACCTAGTTTTGACGCGCGTTTTCTCACGTTCGAGCTTAAAACTCGAAATAGACTTTCTAAAGCGAACGGTCGATTTCAAAACTCGACCATGTTATAAAGTGAGAATATAAGTGTTGAGAATGTGACGATCGAATATTCGTTATACTTGAGTAGTTGCGAAAGTTGCTTAATAAGAGCGAGACGTTAATCGCGTACTAACTTAGACCGTTGGTTCTTGTTTATAGATCGCCAACCGAACACCAGAGACCATACCAGTTCGATTACTCAAGGCAAGTTTACGAAACCCTAACACAAATTATCCATGCTATATATACTGTTATGATATTGATGCCATGATTTACAGTTCGAAAATATATGCTTGTTTGTGATATCAATACATTCCAATTATGCGACTGTTTACGAAAACGAACTTCGTTTTATACGAGTATGAGAAATTGAAACGTAATTTTAATATAATATAAGATAGTGGGAGTCGGAGATATTTTTAAATTGATTTAATCCTGGAACGAGCCGGACGCGGAAAATTACGATTTCAATAAACAAAGTACTTTCGCGTAACTTACATATTAAGCGAACGATTGAGATTTGATTTATAACTAAAAGAGGTAATCGAATACTCACTCAAGGGATATCCTACTTGATTATTTATTTATAAGTAATACCTAAAGAGTTACTAAAATATCCGGAAAATACTTAAAGAGATATTGAAAAGTTTTTAAATCAATTTACACTATCTAAAATGTATGTACCCATTCGAAGGATAATTATAAGATGTCGAATCCCGTCTTAAGTATTTAATTAAGATTTTTATCACTTCATTGAACCTTATTAAGAAACATTTTGTACTTAAGGTTTTATCAATTCATTGAACCCTTCTTAAAAATATTGTGAGACCGTAAATATTTAATATTACGTACCTCTAAAAATCATTTAAAAATAAACATAGTTCCCAAGGATACTTTCTAAATTATTCAAAATTTCTCGAAAGAGATCAATCATCTGAAACTTATCAAAACCTTAGGGAACTTAATCTAGAAGCATGAAGGTTTTGTTTCCTCGCTCAATGAAAAACAAGTGAACAATATATGTAAAACTCTACTACGGTTAAGGGTCGAAAACAATTTTAAATTCAAAACTCCGACAACTCCCGAGGATCAATTGTAATAAAAGTGACGGATAAAGAACCTTGTTTAAAGGTCAACTAAGAACGATCTATTCCTTCGATATAGGATTTTATGTAAATGATATAATTGTTTTGGGACTGGAATGTGGCCTACCCGGCACGGAGAGGTATCGGGTAGTGACCAAGCGCGGAGTGGCGCAGTATACAGTTATATGGTCTCTGTGACCATTGACTTTCAGACTTGCACGGAAATGGGCAACCATCGTGTAATGTCTTGATAAGCGCAAAGGCGACTAAGTTTGTATTCCTTCTACTATTAGAGAAAATTTCGTATTCGGCTGATCACCAATACGTGGTTTATTCCAGTATAGTCCCTTCCTCCACTTTGGATAAATTGTTGTGAAACCTACAACAGAAGGCCGGTAAGGCTGAGTTTTAAATAAGGATGTTGATGTACATATATCACATCCATATGAGAATCTTGGTTCAAGCATCATATTGAGATTTTAAGATAAAATGAGTATGAGTATAAGCCGATTAAACTGATACATTTAAAGTTGAGTTTTTCATAAAATTGACAAGCATATAAACTTTTAGAAACCTTGGATATACAATGCCTAATGGTTGTTTTTTCCTAAATGATTATATTGAGATAATGGATATCTATATCTTGCTGAGCATTAGTGCTCACTCTTGCTTTTATAAATATCATATCACAACAGATTACCAACATGGCCCGAACCAGGATGACTGCCCGCAAACGGGTAGGGACGCACGTGAGTACCGCAGACTATTCGTCCGCCAGCCACCTCAGGTAGACGAATAAAGATAGTTTCCTTTTGAGTACTTGAACCAAGACTATTTGTGACCCGAGCCAGTCTCATGTAGAGCTGTTCTCGGCATTCACTCTTTTGAGATAATTTCCTTTGGTCTATAATAACTTAAATACTTTAACGTTAATCTAGTAATATTTCTGAGCATATAACCTGTGTGTGTGTGAGTTTGGTTAAAAGGTCGAGTAATGACGTGAAAAGAGGATTAATTATTTTTAGACAATATTAAGTGATCGTAGCGACCCGAATTCCCAACCTTGAATTTGGGTGTGTTACAGAAATGGTATCAGAGCCCTAGGTTATAAGTCTCGGAAACGTTAGGTGAATCAACTGAATCAATGAACTAGAACTAAAATCAGTTGGATGCGATAAATAACAACCGTCGAATCTAAAATCAGATGGATGAGAACCGTTGGATGCGATAATAAAATATTACTATATTAATATTAAATTGCTCTTATGGATTCAGGGTTCGAACCCCGTCAACAGCTTATTATATTTAAACTTTTATATTTTTTATTTTAACAATTTCTACAGGTTTAGGGCTCGAGTCCCGTGAACAACATATTATATTATATTATTTATTTTTAGTCAAGTCTCAAATTATCACAAAACATCCTCTATTTGGTAGTCGGTTGTTCGGTACAGTCGTTTGATACGACAAATAACAACCGTCAGATCTAAAGTCAGATAGACGGGAACCGTTGGATGCAATAATAAATTAATATTATATTAAGATTTAAACTGCTCTCATGGATCTAGAGTTCGAACCCCGTCAACAGCTTATTATATTTAAACTTTTATATTCTTTATTTTAACAATTTCCATTGGTTGAGGGCTAGAGTCCCGTGAACAGCATATTATATTATATTGTTTATTTTCAGTCAAGTCTCAAATTATCACACAACATTTATTCTTATAACTTATTATGTTCTTCAATTTATTTTTTAACTACTGAAAATATATATCAAAATATAATAATTTTAAGATATAATTATATTATTAAAAATCATTCAACTGTTAAAATAAATCCGTGTATCACACGGGTCATAGGCTAGTATACATAAAACTTCATTCACGTCATTATAATGTACGTATTCTTTTGAAATATTATTTTCGGTTTTCACTTGGGTTGTTGCAAGTCAAGGTTTTCATCTCAAAAATGTGTTTAGAAGATATATTTTTAATTGTAATCAGTGTTATAGATTTCAGAAATCGGAACTATTCGGTTGAGATACCGATTTACGATTTATCGGATGATTTTTAAAAAATCGGATGATTAATCGGTGATTTATTGGAAATCGGTCAAATCAGATAAATATTTTTAACCGAATTTTGAGCGATTTATCGACGATTTTTGAAAAATCGGTCGATTTCTATAACAGAGATTGTAATGTTATAATGCATACTCCCTCCGTCTCGTTGATTTCTATACGTTTACTATTTGCACACATTTCGAGGCCTCTATAAAATATAGTTCCGTAATTTTTTTTTGAATAAAAGTTTAAAAATGAAACTTTTATTCAGAAAAAAAAATTAAACAAAATATTATGAAATTATGTTTTAAATGAGTATTGAAAAGCGTGACGAAAAGTAACGTATAAAATTTAATGGGACAGAGGGAGTATTTGGAAAAGAAAACTTTGAGAAAAGTAGTTCATGGAGGGAGGAGTTGACATCCATTTAATAAAACTGCATGTGCATCATATGATTGATTGATGCGCGAGATATAAAATAACAACTCCTCCGACTCCGAGTAGTTGACAACTACGTGCATGTTAAAGAAATGTGAAATGAGTACACCAATCCACATTACGAGAAAATGCATGCATTTTTTTTAATAATTTTGTATATAGATGATTAACCAAATGGAATGGTGGTTTATGATTTACTAGGTACAATTTGGTAATATTAAATTCAAAACCAGGGGCTGTGGATAGCTTTATTTATTTCATTTCATATGTACAAAGTAGAATCATCATTATTATTCATTCTTGGGGTACATAATAAATAAATTGGGTACCTGCTATTTGCTTGCTTTACATCGTGGACGACCGTTCATTTTATCAATATTATACTACTGAAACATGAAAAAGGAAATTTAATAATTGAATTGAATTAGTTAAACCAAATTTATTGCAATAGGCAATGTTAAGTTGACTTCAGTATCATCTGATTATTTAGCCATATTTTATATATATGCTGCTAGCGTAGAATTCTTTAATTTATTTGTTAAGTTTAACTTTTGTATATAATTTAAGATATACTGTATATTTTTAACAATTATTTTTAATTTTTATAAAAATAAAAATTTTAAATTTAAGTTTTAATTTATAAAACAATATTTCCGTTAGATAAAAATAGATTTGATAAATATAGTTCTCCGACTTTTTTGGTTTTGGATTAATGTTAAGTTTTTTTATCATCCTGGCGTCGAGCTATTTTTCCGCTGAACATTTTTTATTATGGTTTAATTTTAAATGTCAAAATAAATAACCAAATTGAGATGGAGGTCGTAATGCTGTTGTTTAGGATTCAAGTCTGGGACATATACAAAGTGGTCCCCTCTGGTTGTGCAAAATATTCAAAACAATTGAATCAACAAACTCTGGAATGTCAAAAAAGTCTAAATTGGTGTACTAAGCTTTTATTATAGGAACCCTGTATATCCACTTTATACTATCAACAAACATCTCTACCAACAACTCATATTTATTGGTCATGCTCATTTCTTCAACAACGGAGCTTACCTAGAGATGCACAAAAAGCCCACCGGGCCAGGTTTTGACCGGGATTTAAAAAGCCCGGGCTTTGACCGGGCCGGACTTTTCGGGCTTTGACTTTGATCGGGACGGGCCGGGCCGGACTGGGCTTTCCGAAATGTCTGAGCCCGTTTGGGCCCTCGAGGCGGGTCTAACCGGGCTTCTTTTCGGGCCGGATCGGATCGGGCCGGACTTTTTTCTAATTTAAATCAGATCGAGTATTATTAGAGATTCTGAAGAATATATGTGTTAGCAACTAGATCATCGTAAAAATGTATTAGTTTACATGGAACATTTTATGAAAACATTACTTCGTTGAATACATTTAAGTTTGGCAAAAAATAAACATGTTTATAGAATAATATGCGTTATCATTGTTATGATAACAATGATAACAATGATATCATTGTTATGATAACAATGATATTCAGATATTCATAACAATGATATCCAAATATATATAGTGTACTTATTATATCTTCTTTCATTATTTATGCAACGAACTATATAAATAATATTGTTAATCACAAATATGTAAATATATATGTGTTTAAAGTATTATTTATATTTATAATAAATTTGAATTTATAAATATATAAGAAAATATATTAGAATAATCAGATTATAACCGGGTTTTTTCGGGCTTTTACTCGGGCCGAGCCGGGCCGAAGCCCTGGCTTTTAACCGGGCCGGGCCGGGCCGGGTTTTGCCTAAAAATATAGGGCCCGTCGAGGCCCGAAGCCCGAGCCGGGACCGTGCCGGGTTTTGACCGAGCCGGGCTTGACCGGGTTTTGACCGGATCGGGTCGGGGCCGATTTTCGGGCCCGGGCTTTTTGTGCATCTCTAAGCTTACCCCACACGTCAATTTCATTCTGCTAGTTACCAATCCGCTGTCTACACATCACAACATCCAAACCTGTTCTCATTCAGTCATTCTAAATATTTGAATAGCTTGAACATGATAAATGAATATCGTTATGACCAAAATATTTTATTCATTAATTAAGATTATTTATTAATTGAAATTTAAAATATATTATTTTTATAAAATTGAAATTGAGAAAAAATATTTATTTCACGAAATTATTCGTTTATCGAATATTTATTTATCGATATTATCCTATAATGTATTTTACTTACGATTATATTTTTAGGAGCCGGAGCACAATGATCTCAACGCCTTTGTCTGTGTATAAATGGGTGGGACTTGGGAGAAACCCCACCATGTTCTTCTTCTTCTATTTTTTTTGAAAACAACAAGTCCGCCAATGTCCGATTCATACACCACACGATTGTTCATTCAGTCAACATTGTGTACCTCTTAAATATAGATTACTAATATACTTTAAAAAGGGGTGGTTCACATGGTTGCTACTTTACATATTTTATATGCTACATGTGAAGCTTGTTCTCATCCGAATAACATATATTAAAACGCATGTGACATGGTTACAATACGTTAATTAATAAAGTAAGGTGACAACAAATACATGCTTAGATTGCGTTAAATTAAGTATTCTCGACTTCCAGTTTTAACATTACACCTACACAAACATTGTGTCAAACAAATCAGTAGTCTCATGACAACAGTAAATATCAGTTGAAATGAGATGACCAGTGACTCGTGTGAAATATTATAAGTAGTTGAATTTTCACGATTGGAAGCATAATACTGCTAAAACTGATCTACAAAGAGTTTGTAATAATTTCCTGTAACAAATCGGAATCTGGAAGCAATCTGCTAGTATTCCATGTATAACATATCATAAGAAAGTACCAGTTACATGCTTTTGGTATATAAAATGCAAAGATTACATCCATCAAAATGCAGCTTCAGCTTAAATTTTGCAGGCATATTTCCCATATACAACCAAAATGCAAAATAAAAGATAAAGGAAGAAGTACAAGTTTCCGCATCACGGAGAGGAGGAAGTTTACTATAATTCTCAATCTGGCTGGCAACAGATGAAAACCTGTAAAAACACTATTCCTTGTGTGTGTACAATAACTATAAAAAACGAGGACCTTATATGGCAGGGACGGCAGAGTCTGGTATGAGGGGTTCCATGATTTCCAGTAGCTCATTGCTGAGACCCGTGAATACAATGGAATCTGTTTCTATAGGTCTAAACTTGATAAGGGCTGCAGGAACCAAATCCTCCTCCTCGAGAGTAATGATTTTCTTTCCTGCTGGAGGAAAATGGGGAATCACTCGCCGTAGAACAGGATCTAATAGCTCAAATTCCAGGCTAGGCTCTTTGAGTGCTGGGCTCACAAACTGAATATAAGAACAAACCAGAAGCGAAATTCAGAATAACCCACTTCTAACTTCAAAGTATAGGATGAACAGGTGCTCATGACATGCCTGGCTAAAAGTAGTTAATATATAGTTATATATAATAAAGTAGATTTTGAGAACCTCAGGGATATGAACCTAATACATTATGGTAGTATGAAATATATTTATTGTACACATGAATTTATTCATCAATAAGGTAGCTGATTTAGGAACTGTCCAAGTCTATGGTCTGGATTAGTACATAATACTTGACTTACCCAAGCCCATGAAGGAAACAGTCAAAATTAATGTCCCGGAACTAGATTTACCACCAAGCAGACAAAGTCTAATGACAATGAAATTTATACCCCTTTAATTTAGCTGATTAGGATCAAATTAAAAAATTCTTCAGACATATAGTATCTAAAATATGACACTTCTATTCAACGAGCCCGCCCTCATTTTTTGTTCTTAAAGTGACTGCTTTGCCCTGTTTTGTGTTCCGCTGATAACCAGTTCAGAAATCAGCATAGTATATTATTAAAGCTCTATCACTTTATTGAAAAGATATATTCGTATCTTAATTACAAAAGGTGCCTGATTTCCGTCAAGAAAATTAATAACTTTCTTCTTGTTTGGTTGTTGGTTGTGCATTGTAGGGGATGCTTGGCCCCTATAGGCTGTACTATGATTCTACAAAAAGGCCCAGGGTTCAATATCTGTCAACGAAAAAAAAACTTGCTATTTATTTCTTAGAATTTGAATATTACTCTAAGAATAAGGTCTAATGTTCAATACTTGGCAGTAGGGGTGAGCAGAAAAAACCGAAACCGAAAAACCCCCCGAAAAAACCCGAAAAACCACACCGAAAAAAACCTAACCGAGAAAAAACCGAAATAAAAAACCGAAATTAATGGTGCGGTTTCATTTTCGGTTTTATGCTAAAACCACACCGAAATTAACCGAACCGAAATTTAATATATATATATATATATATTTAATATATATATTTAATATATATTAAATTCTTATTAATATTTTGTGCTTTAAAGATAATTTATAAATAAAATATTAGTACATTAAACGGACTAATTTTCTTTTTTGCGTTTGCGGATTGTACCGAGGCTTATGACTTCTTTTTAGAGACTACTTACTTTCAATGTCTTTATTATAATAATAAAAAACTCAAGCGTCAACTTCCTCCTGTATTGTAAAATGATTTTACAATTTAGAGAGACTCTTGGTTTTATAAAGTTCATTCTAACTCCATTCATAAGAAAAAGACGCCCGGTTGAATCTTTCTTTATTTTTTGCTCTCATTCAAGATTCAAGACCAGGTTCTTATATAACATCAAATTTATTTATAAATTCTTTTCTTTACTAATATGTTATTTATATCTAATTTTCTTTTGCAGATGGAGTTTAGTGATTCACATTTTTCACCTGATATAGGCAAAAAAAAAGTTCCTCCTACTGATATAGAAAAACAACAAGAGCGCAGTACATCTCAAGTACTCCCGAAACATGATACAACCCAGGTACACGAAACTACTGATGCTAAAAATGTACTATGAGAAGAAAATCATTTGTTTGGGACCATTTTACATATGTTGAGAACATGACAGAAGCCAAGTGTCGTTATTGTAAAAAGATAATTAAGTGTCATGTTAAAAGAAATGGGACAAGTGCTTTAGGTAATCACCTTACTAATCACTATAGGACTTCTCCTGTTTCTAAAGCCAAAACTAGCAACAAAAAACAAAAAACATTGGAGGCAACATTTGCACTTAAGAATCAAACGGGAAATGAAGGTGAGCGTACACTACAGGCTTATAGTTTTAATCAAGAGAGGAGTAGAAAGGCACTTGCTAGGATGTGTATTAAGGACAACAGACCTTATAGTATTGTTGATGATGAAGGTTTTGTTGAATGTGTGGGAAATAAATCCTAGAGTTAAACCTCCTAGCCGTTGGACAGTAGCAAGAGATTGTTTAAGTATCTATGTAGAAGAAGCAAAAGCACTTAAAATACTTTTGAAGGGTCAAAGATTGTCCTTGATACTTGGACTTCATGGACTTCAGCCCAAAATATAAATTATATGTGCCTCACGGCACATTGGGTAGATGAAGATTGGAATCTAGTAAAAAAGATCTTGAACTTTTGTCGAATTGCAAATCATAAGGGGGAAACAATTGGAAAGTTGGTATATGCATGTTTAGAAAAATGGGGTGTCGACAAAATATTTACAGTGACGGTTGATAATGCGGCTTCTAATGATGGTGCAATCAAATTTTTGAAGAACAAGTTTAAGGGAGCCAACGCAATTTTAGATTGTAATTTTATGCATTTAAGATGTTGTGCCCATATAATTAATTTGGTCGTGAAAGATGGGTTGGAAGAAGAACATGACTCGATTGTGCGGATTAGAAAGGCTGTAAGATATGTTAGATCTTCTCCATCTCGTTTTGAGAAATTTGAAGAATGTATTAGAAAAGAAGGCATAAAATGTGATAAAAATGTGTCTTGATGTTGAGACGAGATGGAACTCCACATACTTGATGTTGGAGGCCGCGGTAAAATTTGAAAAGGCATTCAAAAGACTTGAAGAAGATGACTTGCCTTATTTTAATTACTTTTTTATGGGTGATGAGGAAGATACCACAACCAACACCAGAACCAAAACTAAGAAAAAGAAGAGAAAAGATGTAGTTGGAGGAGGACCACCTTCAGAAAAAGATTTTGAGATAGCTCGAAATTTTCTTAAATTTTTGAAGATATTTTACAGGGTGATGGAGATAATTTCAGGGTCCAAGTATGTTACCTCAAATTTGTTCTTTGACGAGCTTGTGAAGATGCATGTGAAAATTGGAAACATGTCTTTTAGTGAGGATGCAAGATATTTAGAAATGGCAAAGCGCATGAAAGCAAAGTATGACAAGTACTGGGATAACATTGACAACATAAACTTTCTCTTCTATGTGGCAGTCCTCCTAGATCCTCGCAGGAAGATGCAGTATATTGACTATTGTTTTTCACAGATATATCCTAATGAGAGAGAGAAGCAGATTATAATGAAAGAAAAAGTGAAAAGCACTCTGGATGCATTTTACAACGATTATGTTAGACTTGAGGAGGCTAAGGCAGGTGGGGGAACAACCAAAAAACACTTTATGATGAATTCAAATATAACACGCATGTCCATTGATGAGGAGGAAGATGAGGAGGATGATGTTGATTTGATAGTAAATTTTGAAAAACACTTGGAGTCAGAAGATAGCATGACTAATAAATCTGAAATTGATGTTTATATGTCAGATGAGAAATTTAGGTGATCATTTTGATATTTTACAGTGGTGGAAAATGAATTCAGTAAAATTTCCAATCCTTTCTAAGATAGCAAAAAATGTGTTGGGAATGCCCATTTCTACTGTGGCTTCGGAGTCTGCATTTAGCACTGGTGGGAGGGTGATTGATCCATTTAGAAGTTCACTCACTCCAAAGACTGCTGAAGCTTTAATTTGTACACCGGATTGGATAAGGTCAAAGAATTCAAAGCAAACGGATCTGGACACTCCACACCATTTTTCTTTTGATGGGATTAGAAAGCAGCTTGAAGAAATTGAAAAAGGTAACTTAAATTTTAATTTACTATTAGTTAATATATTAATATATTATATTATATATTGTATATGTTATTAAATGGGTCTTTTAATAATATTAAAATATGGTTGTTGCATGAAATTTTTAGTATGTAGTTTTTTTTTAGTTTTTTTTATTATAATAAAAATAAAATTACAATTTGCATCAAAATAAATATCTATTTGTTGTGTTTATGATTTTTTTATATGAATTTGTAGATGAGCTAGGAAGGGCACCAAAATATTTGGAGAGCTTGATTGAAGACTAGTACAATTGTAGCTGAGAAGAAATTTTGGTGTGGTTAATCTGTTGATCAGATTTTATTATTTAACTTGATTATTTATATATGTATTTTTTGAAGACTTTGTCCTTGAATATCATGATTAAGTTTGGATAATTTTATTGACTTAGCAATATTTAATTATTGCCTAAATATGTATTGGTTAATTTATTACGTGTGAAGTTTTTTAAATTTGAAATTTTTTTAGATGAAAGTAAAAGTGCCTGCCTACAGTGTTGTACACTAGCATCCAGATTTAGCATCCAGATTTGACATGGGGTAAAAAACCGGAAAAAAACCGTAACCGATTAATGGTTAACCGAAACCGAAAAACCGTGTTAAATGGTGTGGTTATGGTTAATATTAATTAACCGAACCGAACCGCCTTCAATGGTTTGGTAACGGTTAATACTCGAAACCGCACCATGCACACCCCTACTTGGCAGCTACAAAAACTAAAATAGGATAAAAACACCAAAAAGCAAGGATTTTCGAAAAATTGACTCTACACTTGAAACTAAATAAAAAACATGGACATAAAAAAACATAACAAATGCTTGAAAACAAAGCCGAGATCTAAGCTTGTCGATACTAATTAAGAGGTAAAAATACCACTTATGAGTCTCATCTAAGATATTATATAACAAATTTAAAGATACGTAATAATAATAGAAGATACGATACATTTACATACGTTATACAATAGGTTTAATACTACTAGCGTAAAAGCCCATGCGGGGCAAGGGCCTCCATATATATTAAAATATCATCTCAAACAATTTTGCATATATACATTAATAATTTTTGAATACAATAATGATTATTTTAACTTTTCACTCGATTGTCTTACTTCTTTTTCTTTTCATATATACAATTAGAGCGGCATTATATAACTTTAGTGGTGAGAACTTATTTTTTATCGTACAATTCGATTTTAACTTACCTCGAAAATTTTGAGATTATATATTTATTGAAAGCTATATGATCCTAATAATAAAAAAATCAAAACTATATAATTATAACAAAATATTTGAAATTGTTTGTAGGGATATGCATCGGGTCACTTCGGGGTCGGGGATTACTATCCCCGCTCCTGATCCCCGAACACACCTTGAATCCGAAATGTGGATATTTCTCATTACCGATCTCCGCCAGAACGGGGATTCCCACGGGGATGCGAGAAATAAATAAAAATAATAATTTTGTATTTTTAGTATATTTTTTAAATAAAAAACAATGTACTAATTCGTAATATATAAAAACATTGACAATATCTCATATATTTAATATCAAATCATATTAAAACTGATTTACAATGTAAATGAATGACAAATTAAAAATATATATTACATTATAATGTAAAAAAATAGATCAATAAAATTATAGATTATATTAAAATTATTATAATTTTTTTAAGTTTTTTATAAAACTTTATTTAATAAAATATATATAAAAATATACCTCATCTTGATATATATATATATATATAACAAATCGGGGTTGATTAAGAGAATTTATAAATGTGAAGTGAGCGAAACAAATTGGAAAGAATATGAGGTGAGTGAAACAAACATGAGGTGGTGTCATTTTTAAAATTTTATAATAAAACCTCAAAAACTAAATAAAAAGGAGGCATGTAAATAATATAAACTAACATTTTATTTACTCAAAAGTTAAAGTATAAAAACAAATTTGATAAAAAGAGAGGATGCGGCTCATCTAAAAAGAATTTTAAATTTAACTCAAGAAGTGATGTAACACAATGGTAGTGATATGAAATGTTTGAGTATGACCTCTAGGGTGCGATTCTTAGTAGATACAATACAATACCTATTTTTAATAAAAATTATACGAGGATGACATTTTTATAATTTTCCAACATAAAAGGGCAAAATTGTAATTTTGCAGCCATTAAAATGGCTCAATTTGCCCCTAGTTCTCTTTTAATATATAAAAGGAGATAATAGTGATAAATCTTGTGGGCTTCGGTCGTTCTTACGATAAAGTAGCATATTGTAGCCTAGTTTGTCAATGTAAACACCCATCTCTTGCCAAAAACAGCAAGCATAATAGTTATGTTACTTATGTATAATGATGATAATAATAAATATGACGAAAAGTCATGAATTTTTCACTTGCATTATCTTCCACTCTTTAGTTTTGAGATTACTTGTTGTTGTGTATCAACTAATTAGGCCTTTACTATCATTTGTGACTTTTACTATCATTCGTGACTATCAAAGTTTTAAATCATTTATACAACACATTAAAAATGTTTAAATTTACATAAATACTTTATGATTTATTTTCTAATAGTTAAATAAAAAAAACTTGAACTTATATGTGAAACCGAGACAAATCTTTAACGGTGTTGATTTGAACTATTATGGTTTATGAAGGATTTTATAAATTTTCGTAACTATTTTCTTGAGCACTAAATTAATTAAGAATTTCACTAAAAAATTTATTTGGGAAAAAAAGGTTGGTCAAGCTTATTTTGTACATAAAATAAAAATTGGAGATGTCAATTATGTAAATATATCTATTCAAGGTCCGTCACATGTAACAATACTAAAAGTTTTTATGAAACGAAGAAATATAGTTATCTAATCATATGTAAAAAAAATTACCTTAGAGGCGAAAAGAAATCTTGAAATTTAGAAAATTTACCAAGATTATAATTGGTAATTTGAGGCATTAAATATATTGCAAAATATCAATTTAGAAATATTTGAGTTTGGTGAAAAACAAATGCTTATTTGTTTTGCGAATATAATTCGAGACGAGATTGTTTTGAAAAATATACAAAACAATGTGTTAAATAGGATTTATTCGAAAGGTTTCATGAAAAAAATGAAAAAATGCGTCTCTTCAACGTGTCCATTCAATACAACTATTTTAAGGTTATCATTGACATACCATAAAGCTTTTAAAACCAAAAGCCCAAACTAACCCCAATTTCAATTTGGAACCCTAATTAAAATGGTGAGGCGAACGCATTGCCACAGCTTCGACTTTAGTTGTCACCAACTAAATCAAATCATCGTGGCAATACTGCTCGCGGCAAACACAGCTCTGTAAATTGGTCTTAATCTGTTGATGATTGAGCAAAGCTCTGGTGTTGAAAATGTTCGGTTAAGTAGTCTAATTTTAGTTTGGAGTCTCTTGAGAGTCTCGATGTTGTTCATTGTAAAAGTGATTGAATCTAAGTGTTTCTCGAGCAATGTTTTTATTGTGAGAGGAGGCGTTTGGTTAATACACTTATATTTATGTATAGGCATGGTTATCGAGTTTGTTTTAGTTTTAGAGGGAGCATGCCTTTGCATGCAAAGTGAGTTTTGTGGATATTACAACGAAAATAACCGACTGATCTTCTTTTTCATCAGCACGAAGCGAGATCGAGGGGTGTAGACATCAAGAGGAATATTGGTAACTTTCAAGGATTACTATTTGAAAGGTTAAACATTTGTGCAAGTTGACACCATGTGGAAGTACAAAGGAATATAGATGACTTATGGCGGTCATTATCGGTATTGTATCGGTATTGTATCTTGTATTCTATTGTATATATTGTCCACATATCTTATACACACACAAACTATATACCATTAAATTTTTAAATAGTAATAAGTGTATATTTTCATAATAGAAAATTATTATTATTAACACATGCAAATTATAATCTATAAACATATTATGCTAGAATATTTTTTTGTTTGATTAATGAAAATTGTAATATATGGTTAAGTTAATGTATATTAAAAAATAAAAGTTAGTTGTAGGGGTTGTACAGTTGTACTTGACTACTTGTGTTATTTGTAATAACTAATTGGTTGTCGGTTATAGTATTTTTTTTAGTTATATAAGTATTAAATTGAAATTAATGTAGGGTTATAATTAAAGTGTAAGGTAAGTATTTTTTTTGTAAAGTATTAATTTTATATGAACTTAGCCGTGGTGGCCTTTTTTAAAATATTAATGATGTTGAAAGTTATTTATACTCCCTCCACTCTTTTTGACACATATATTTAGGAGTCAAAAAATACATAATTATAGAAAATTTTCTATTTTAAACCGGGACATGATCCCGTGTCAGGAATATCAATATTTTATTTAAAACACTGCTTCAGGTTTTCAGATCAATGTATCAACGAACATGATTTTTTTCCTTTCCTCGGTTATTTTTCTACGGAAAGGCAAAAAAAACCCTTCCGCACTTTTTTTCTGCGAAAATGGAAAGTGCCTTTCTGGGGAAAAACTGAGAAAAGGGAATTGTTTTGTAAATCCCAAACATTGAAACATTGATCTGACGGCCCTGAAACGTGTTAAATGGAAGTTCCCCGAAACACACCAAAACCCTTTTAAATTTAATATAAAATTAAAATTAGAATTATAAACTTTTATTTGATATAAAATTAATAAATTTTATTAAATATAATTATGCATTTTTTTATCCTAAACATGCATGCCAAAAAGAAAAAATCTATTACATAGGACCAAGAAAAATTCTATTATATTGGACCGGAGAGAAAATCTAGACCAAGATATTTGTAAAAAAAAGACTAAACAATATATAGTTGCAATTGTGTTATTATAATGTTTTAAGACAAGTTATTGTAATTTTGTGGCCAGCTTTATATTCATTAAAATTAATGTCTAAAAATACTATAGTTATATTTAAATTTATACCAACATATTTGTAAAAAATAACAAAGACTGAACGATACATTGTTGTAGTTACTATGTTATTATAGTTTTTTATGAAGAGAATATTTTAAAAAGATATTTACACTTATGAATTATATATATATATATATATTATTTTGTTCCAAATACCTTCATAATAATAATGAATTTGTGAGATACTAGTAATTTTAGTAATGAAATTGTGAGTTATAAGTCATTCATACTAAAATTTAGCATTATGAACATAACTTGTGTAATTTATTTGGTTGATGATACCCTTGAAAGTTTAAAAATTGAAATTTATGAAGATATATTATTTCAAGTTAATTAAAAAATAAAATTAAAGGATATGATAGACTTGCATGTTTAGGTTGGTGTTTTGATTTAGTGTAGGTGTTTATTTTGTTGGACGCGTAGTTTCATTTAGGTTGTAATAATTAGATTTACTTTAATTGTAGGTGTGTGTTTTGATTAGTTTTAGGTGTGTATTTTGTTGTTTTTTTGACAAATATGGCTTATAACCTTACAAATGAATATCGACGACAGAGGAGTGTAGGTGTGTATTTTGTTGTTTAGGTTGTAACAATTAGATTCTTTAGTAGGTATATGGTTTGGTTCAATTGTAGTTATGTTTTGGTTCAATTGTAGTTGTAGTTGTGCATCTTATTAATTAAGTGAGTATATTGTTGGCCCTTGGTGTTTCATTTAGGTTGTACCTGTTCATACCTATGATGTCATAAGCCTAAGGGATTTCATATACTTATGATTATTATAAAAAAGCATATCTACAATGTCATATATTTACAATGAATGTTATATTTATTCTGATAAGAATACACATATTTAATGATGTACAAGACTTAATGTACTTCCGGTACATATATAGATACATATTAAATTGAAAATATATTAAAACCATGCATCAAGTACTAAATACAAATAATTTGAAATTTATGGGGCTATAGCCTCCACTTGTCCTGCATTGGGTCCGCCCATGCTTGTTACGGCTCTAACTCCGTACAGATTTGGTAAAAATACTTCAAAAACATAGGAGTTGATGATTTTTTACGGTGGCACTTATTTTGCAATGAAAATGAGAGGAGGTTATGAGTATCACGAGAGAAAGAATAATCACTGAAACTTCTACAGTTCAACTTTAAAGCAAATGATGTGTATGCCAAAAAAGATCTTTGCAGGAATACTGGGTTAGGTAAGTTACAGCACATTTCAAAAGATTCTGGACCACGATCAAACAGATATTGTAACCACTTAGATGTGTAACATATAGATTATCAACAAAACCAGAGAATTCAAAAATATAAATAGAACAAGAAGATTCCTTAGTGAACTAACCTGATAGAGAGCTGTAGTTGGCTCCCTAGGAGAAAATACCCCTTGAAGCACTACTCCGTCAGGAAACTGTATCCTGATTACAGCTCTTGTATACCTCTTCCTTGCAGCTTTTACTTGCTTTTCCTTGTACGATTTGGGAACCAGAAGCTGGGATTCAGCAATCTTTTTCCGCTTCATATCAGCTTCTCTTTTAATTTCCTCAGCCGAGAGCTTGTAAAATGAATCTGGGAGCACTATCTTGTCTGCTATATTCTCAGAGACGGAAAAGAACACCCGCGTCTAGTAAGTTCAGAAAATGAAAACGATCAGAAGCAATTACACGAACGTTTAGAGACGTATCTAATCATTTATGAGTAATCACATATATATTATATGCTTCTTAAAGTAGTTTTAAGACAATTTCGTAGTTTTAGAAAGAAATGGTGTACGAAAACTACAATGTAGTATCAAAGTTCTTTAACCTGATATCACAAACCAACCAAGACCCCAGAAGAAGAAATTTGAACACAAAAAGAGTAAATATATGACATGCATAGAAATGTACTACAAACTATGATGTGAACACCTAATGCTGGAAACAAGACAAGATGTTTGTCTCTAGGGAAATTATAAGTGTGGTTGAACCATAGCAGGTTTCCAATCAGAGACCGCCAAGAAACAAGTGAGAAATTCCTCAATAGTTTGGCATGTATGCAATCCAAAAACAGCAGATTACAAGTCCAGTTTTCCATGAGGTTTTAAAAAGATCACATTATGCAAATTGTTTTCAAGACAGAGTGAAACGTAATTTATATGGCAACTTGCACAAAATTTTATATTGACAGTATTTTAGGGGGAGAAAAGACAAATGTGTAACTGCAAGGGTGGAAATGAATACGATTTAACTAACCGGGAGGTCCGGACCACTAAGCACTACTCAAATTATGCATGGAAGAAGAGAGCACCATTTTTACTAAGAAGCTAAATCACATCAATCTGTATCAATTTCACGCATCCATTTGGCTATTTTTCTATAATTTTATTCATGGATCTTCCATTAACCTATTTTAGTCATTTTATTACTTCACTTTTTTAACATAATCATTCTATGACAAGAATGACATACTCCTCCCATAAGTCCTTGGAAAATTCGGCAATCTCATGAGTAATCCTTGCAAATAAGACAGAAATTCTAGAAGGCCGCAATGGCTAATCGAATCATCAAACTAGAATTATATAGAATACCAACAAAAAAAAAACTACAATTTGTGGCTGATTCAAGAATGGAATTCTACAAGGGGGAAAACACAAATTCTTGCATCACGCATGTTATCAAGAGATTATATAACAACAAAACATTCTCATAGTCTTGTACTATATAGTAACCATGGTGCTATACACCCTAGAAGTTTGGCATAACTGAAGTTTGAGAATTCCATCATCACGGTTTCATACTCTGTTGTTCGTCAATATATTGCTCATGAAGAATTTTTACGGTTTTTTAGTCCATTTCTGTTCTAGCAAATGGTAATTATAATATTCCTTATTCTGGTAAATTACTATGTTCTAGTTATTCAAGTGTGCACAAATTCTTCAAGTTTTATTCACTATTCATCCAGTCATAAGTAACAATTTAATGCTATAAGCCATTTAAAAGTTTATTCTACTAATCTATTAATTAAATGGTTGAGCAGTTTTACGGTCTAGCACTTGATCGTGAAAGATGCCAAACGTATATATACGATTGTATGAGATAATAGGTGTTTACAATATTTCCTATTGCGGAGCACAAACATCACAAACGCTTTATTTTGACAAGGGGAGGCCGCGGTGTTATTTCCTCTCTTTAATTTTAAGCTTGTCTAATTTACCAAAGGCAGCATGTTGCCAAATTAATCATTCTCATTCTGACATATTTAATTTCAATAATATGTTTCCGATCACCCCCCACCCCCACTCCCCACAATTGGACAAGCAAGACGCATGCAGAGTGTTTCTAAGCTCCTTCTTTGTTCATCTGAATAACGTCAAGTTAAATTCAGTTGAATAATGAATTGACAGCCCCCAATGAGTGTTAAGGAACACTTACCCCTATCCCACCCCCACCCCCATAGTAAATGCAAGTACATTTCAGAAACGACAAAAAACTCAGCATATATAAGACAGGTAGATATCGACAATACTGATATACACGAAGTATAACTCATAGTCTCAAGTCAAGACAATACAGAAACACCAAAAGTAAACAAAAAATATCAACAAACTATCAAAAATAAAAATACCTGTCTATCAACTTGCTTAATTTCCACCGGTTCATCCACTTTAACCGAAACACTACTTTTAGAATCTTCCAAACTTTGCGGAGTCAATAAAGCTATCGCATTCTTCACAACCGCAATCATATCACCTGAAGGAGCTCCCATAATCGCCCACATTTCACCACCTTCCTCTTGCAACTCAAACCCTAAAAACTCCAACAACTCCACTCCTCCAACAACATCCGCTATAGCCTCCTTAATCTTCAAATTCCCCATCCGAATCTTCCTAAACTTAACATTCTCTGGTTCCTTAACAATATTACTCAACAACTTGCGCACAATCTCAACACCTCCTTCATTAGGCTTCCCCGACACATACGCACCAACACGCATTTCCAATTCACTTTCCTTATCCACCTTACCTTCATCACGAACATTATCCACCTCCTCTACATTACTCAAACAACTCTCGATATGAACCGAAACATCCTCCTCGGACGTAAAACCACCTCCACAAACCGGACACTCAAACACATTATCTAAATCATAACCGTTTTTATTCCGTTTACCAGTAGTAACTAACGACTCGTACGGATCAAAACCGTCTTTCGGTTTCGGTTTCGGTTGCGATTTTAAATCCAGCTCCAATTTACTTAACCTATCAGTCTCATTTTTAATTTTACTATCCGAATCATCATCAACTTGTTTAACATTAGATACTAATTTACCTCGATGATGATCAGAGTCATACCTATTTGGAGGCACCGGACGGGTCGGGTTCGGGTTCGGGTTGGAAGAAGATCCGCCACCGAGGACATGACCCTGGCCTTTGAATTTACCGGAGTTAGAAGCGGAGAAAGGCTTGTTGACTTTTTTCATGAAGCCTTTGAATTTGTCTTTGACTTCATCCATTTTTTGAGTTTTGATATGATCGAAGTGAATTAATTGTATGGTGTGGAATGTGAATGTGATGATTTATGGCGAGTTTTGCAGTGTTTTTGGGGTTGTATTTGTATGTATAGGTTGTGTGGTTAGATACAGAAAATAACAGAATATACAACAGGAAGGGTTTTGTTGTAATTGCAGTGAGTTTGGAATTTGACAGCTAAGCTTTGTAGCGGCAGACTACAGGGAGATTATTATTAGCGGAATTTCTGTTAGTTTGGTTCAATCTTTATCAAATAAAAAAGAATAACCATTGTTAATTTTTAACAAATAAATTAAAATCTTCATATATATATAATAGCATTCCAACCCTCTTATATATAAAATCGTGAAAAATTATTATTTTAAAAATATGAAATATAAAATTTATTTTATTTTTAATCATATATAATCACAAAATTTAATTATCAAATTAAAAATTGAAGTTACATTGTTTTTTATTTAAATTCCTAAAATTTAAAGAAAAATTTTAATTTGATTTTTACAGTAAAATCACACTTATTAAAAATTATTTCACTGTAAAATCAAACTTAGTATCAATTATTTTTTTAAAATTTTAATTGTTAAAATTTTCATTATATTCAAATATAATTATTATTCAAGATTAGCATCGAATTTTATATATTTTTTTTAAAATAAAATTTTATAAGTTATGATGAGATTATATAATAGAATCAATGTTATCAACGGTTCTCCATATAAGATGGTTAGTAAATACTTATATATACATATACATATAATATTTTATATTTGAAAGTAATTGTATAATTTTTAAAATTAAAAATATATATTTAGTCACTATATATAGCAGATACGCATATCTTAAATAAATATTATTTACAAAATTATTGTAAATGTGTATTTTTACAAAAATTTAAAAATTAACTTGTGTATATTTAGTCACTATATATAGCATTTACGCATATCTTAAATTAATATTATTTACAAAATTATTGTAGATGTGTATTTTTACAAAAATTTAAAAATTAAATTCACAAGTCTGACGTGCGTAACAAACTAGTATTTTTTAATATGAAGTTTAAATCAATAGAATTTATTTCAAAAAAAAAACTATTTAATACAACTACTTATTATCTAACATAATTTTTAATTGCACTCAGCTTCATTTTTACCTCTTTTGTAGGAAACCAAACACTTCCAAAATTAATTTTAGTAGTTCCATTTAAAATAATTAATAAATCAATAAATTCTAAATAGTATTACCTTCTAAATATTTATTTTTTTTCCTATTAATTCGAAATGATTCAAATGAACAAATTCCAAATAGGGTTGATTTCTAAATATTTATTATCTTCCGTATTAATTTGAAACAATCCAGATAAATAAATTATAAATAGGATTGACTTCTAAATATTTATTATCTTTCATATTAATTCGAATGTATAAAAGGAAATTTAATTTTATTGAATAAAATTGAGGAGCTCTAGAAAAATAGATAAATAATTTTCAGACAAATAAATTCTAAATAGGATTGACTTCTGAATATTTATTATCTTTCCTATGAATTCGAAATCATTCGAATGAAAAAATTCTAAATAGGATAATATTTATTATCTTTCCTATTAATTCGAAATTATTCGAAATTGTTCGAATGAACAAATTCTAAATAGGATTGATTTCTAAATATTTATTATCTTCCCTATTAATTTGAAAAATTTTGAATAAACAAATTATAAATAGGATTGACATCTAAATATTTATTATCCTCCCTATTAGTTCGAATGTATAAAAGGAAATTTTATTTTATTGAATTAAAATTGAGGAACTCTAGAAAAATAGATAAATAATTTTCAGATGATTCTCGAGCTCCTAGGGTTTTCCTTTATATATATTATTATTAAGATTATTAAGATTATTAAGATTATTCGAATAAACAAATGCTAAATAGGATTGACTTTGTAGATATTTATAATCTTCCCTATTATTTCGAATAAACAAATTTTATATAGGATTGACTTCTAAAAATTTATTACATTCCTTATTAATAAAAATATATATAAGGAAATTTAATTTTATTGAAATAAAATAGAGGAGCTCTAGAAAATAGATAAATAATTTCCAGACGATTTTGGAGCTCCCGGGGATTTTCCTTATATATATTAAGATATATATATGATAGCATTCCAACCCTCTTATATATAGAATCGTGAAAAATCATTATTTAAAAAATATGAAATATATAATTTATTTTATTTTTTAATTATATATAGTCACCATTTACAATCATCAAGTTAAAAATTGAAGTTACATTATTTTTTATTTATATCATTAAAATTTAAAGAAAAATTTTAAATTGATTTTACAGTAAAATCACACTTATTAAAAATTATTCAACTGTGGAATCAAATTCAGTATCAATTATTTTTTAAAATTTTAATTGTTACAATTTTCATTATATTTAAATATAATTATAATTATATATTAGTATCAAATTTATATATAAAATTTTATAAGTTATGATGAGATTCTAGAATCAATGTTATCTACATGGTTAATAAAGACCTATATATACATATACATATAATATTTTATATTTTAAAGTAATTTTATAATTTTTAAAATTAAAAATATATATTTAGTCACTATATATAGCAGATACGCATATCTTAAATAAATTTTAGTTATAATATTCTTGTAGATGTGTATTTTTTTAAAAAATTAAAATTAAACTTGTACTCATAATATATCTGTATTATATTATTATAAACAAAATATGATTTCATTTGATTAGTTGGTTAACGTTTTAAAAAAATTTATTAATACTTTTCTATTATACAAACTAATATATTAAAATTAAATAAAAAATTACAAAAACAATACTACCATACCTTACAATTCTATTGTGTTAAATAATAAACAGTTGAACCGTGCGTCATCAACCCAACTTCTTCCCATCACCAATCAATGACTTGGCAACAATGACTCTATTATTGATCTTCACGTATATACAATACTATTATTTTATAGGGAACTGATCCCAGCCATCGTTGGATGGGATACAACAGCCGCATTGTTTCATTGCGGGTACACTCACCCACCGCAATGAAACATTGCGGCAGCCCGCAATATAATATTGCGGCTGGTGTATCTCAGCCAAGTTGGCTGTCGATAATTTTCCTATTTTATATTATTCAATATAACTATTCGTGTTATTTTTGAAATATGAGCAATTTTTGTTATTTAAAATTAAAAAGGTATTTTGTTAGTTAATATTTTTGAAAAAATAGCATAAATAATATAGTTACAAAAACAATCAAGTATATTACATAGAACCAAGTACATTATAGATTGACCAATTACCGAATTTTTCATATTTCAACATGAAATGCATGAATGTTATATTTTTTTACTGAACAAATGTTTGTTAATTTGAAATAGCTAAATAAAGAATCAAATTAAAGTTCAAACAAATGAAAAATTACCGAGTTTCGTTTAATTTTATTTCAACTTGTTAGATATATTTGATAATGTCATGGCTAATATGTTTTATGTTTAGATTTCAGATCTTATTTGAACAGAACAAATCAGTACTTAACTGATCAGTACTTATACTGGACGACAGAACTTAAGGGATATCAGTACTTATGTCATCAGGAGATAGATATCAGAACTTAAGTGCTGAAGGACGATCAGATAAGGACAGTAGCTGATTAAAGTTAAGAAGATCAAGATAAACATAAGAAGAGATATGCATGAAGAAGGAATTCCGTGAAGAATGGAATACTTGGAATAGAAGATATCTGATTGATATATATTAGGAAGCAGAATTATATTCCATATCAATTATCGATTATCTTGTAACTGTGTAGTATATAAACACAGACATAGGGTTTACACTATAAGTGTTATCATTATCGAGAATATTATTTTCAGTAACCCTAGCAGCTCTCGTGATATTTTGTTCATCACTGAGAGATAACAGTTCCAGATTGTAACAGAGTTTATTATTTCAATAAAGTTTGTTTTCTGTTACATAAGTTCTTGAAGTTTGATTTGATTGTAATAAACACTGTATTCACCCCCTCTACAGTGAAAGTGTGACCTAACAAGTGGTATCAGAGCCTTCTGTTAACACACATACAGTTAAAGATCCAAACACAATCATGTCTGACACAGAAACTCCAACTAAGCCTACCAAAACTGAGGAATCATCAAAGACATCAACTCAGAGTCGATATGAGACTATCAGAGTTCCCATATTGAG
>NW_027419117.1:0-7485 GCF_009905375.1 Apium graveolens
TTCATCTTCAAGGAATGTGATATCACATTGATTTTGACATTTTCTTTTTTTTTTTACCAGTGCAATATTCAACACTTAACTAGAACCTTATTGCATTAGTAACCTGCTCACTCTTTCGGGTCATTTGTTAATAGATGAATGGACTGAACTATTCATGAAATAACCATTCACAATGTTTGTAAATGATTTTTTAATCTAGACTACACCTGATTTTTTCTGGACGAATTCTCCTGTGAAATCCAGCTGAACTATTCAAATCAAGCTCTATTCAGTGCATCTCTTAATCCATTGCCAATACTCACTCTTTTTTTACTTCAAAAATTACTTGTTACTCAAATAATTGATAAAAAGTAGTAATATTATTCATTTTCATATTTTTGAAAAGCTAAACAAATAGAAGGTAATAAATACTTGTGTGATATCAATTAAAATTATTTATCCTATAATGGTGCATAATATCTAAAAAAATTTAATTCAAAAAAGAAATTAAAAAAATTATTTTTGATTTAATAAATTAATCATTACTCGTATCTATGCCATCAATACCGTAATTTATGTAATTGAAGTATTGAATTTTTGATGATTTATTTTTTAGTTGGTCATAATAATATGACACTAATTTAATTAAAATATAATAAATTTAAATATCTAAACAACTAAAAATGGTCTAATGTTTTATTTAGCAAAACAAATGGCCTAATGTTCAAATTTTTATAACATTACATGCTATAAAAACTTTAAAGAAATTAAATTAAATTTAAAAAATATTCATTCAGAAATTTATATACTTTTTTTGTCAAACAACATTTCTCGTTCATAATTCAGATTACTCATTTGTTCAGATTCATAATCATTCAGAAAATATAGTTCAATTTAACAAATGACCCCTAATACTATCTACTAGAATAAATCTCAGAGGAATACAAGTAATTAATCTTTATACAGATCCGCATACAAGTTCATAAATATATTTCTATACAGGCCTGCGCTAAAATTAGAATTTAATTAAAAAGATAATTATGAAAACCGATGATTTCTTTAAATTAAAAACACTTGTTTCTCGAATTTGAATTTCTACTAAAAGAAATTACCGATCCTCACATTTATCATTTTAAAAAAAATATATCCAGATATAAATTAGAACATTTTCAATAAAAAGCACCCCAATTTGTAGTGCTGGGGATGCTCTTACTTCGTCCTGGATCATGTCTGTGTACAGATATTTCTATTGAATTGGAAGAACAGGCTGTCTAAACAATAACAATCACCGGATCATCCAGCAACTTAGCTGGGAAATCTTTTTCTATAGTAGGTTTTTGCATGTTGGTATTCAAATACTATTGTTGTAGCTGTCCCAATAATTGAAATAAGCCGTATAAAAGAGGTTTACATCTAAGTATGAATATCACATTATACCTGTCAAGGAAAGCAACAAATACAGCTCTAATAGCAAAAATTCCACTCATTACACCAATAGATGACAGAAATTCTATCAGGGAGGGCCCGAGAAAATACTAAAAACTGAGCTGGAAAAAATAATAAATTTTTATTTATTCACAAGTCTGAAAAATAATTTCCATTTATTGATTCTCCCGCAAGGGAATATGCAGTATGTCATGTGAACTTAAAACTTGTACTACAAAAAGATTGATGATTCAACTAAATCGTATGACTATAACAAATTCAACACAGGAAACAAACTTTAGCAGGTTTTTGATCACCTGATGATGATCCCGCCTATGTTTTGTAGTCCTTAACACAGTTGCAAGACGACCAAGATTCTTGTATGTTGCATCATGAAATCACCCGTAATTGTTGAAAGTAATGGGAGGTTGTGTGAGCAGTTTGCAGACTCTGCACTATACAAAAAACCACAAGCAAGCACACACTAGATTGAAGCTTAGGAACTGCTAAACCGGACTCTTTGGAGAAATGTACATACAAGAATTGGAATGCCCCATTACTCGATTGAGCTATCGTGCCTGAATCGTGTTTTAATCCAATCAACTATAATGTAGCCATTGCCAAATCTTTGTAACCAAGCTGGTATCTGAAGTTTCCAGATGAAGTCTGCACATTTAACAAACAGTACATAAATCATCCATAAATCCACCAATTTGAGATAGCACCACAAATTTGCTAAATCAACAAAAAACCAAAGCCATAACTCAATAGTTCAAGCCAAAATATTTGTTGGAACATATTTTTACAAAGCTATTCTATATACAACTAGCAACCAATCAGATAATATGAGTACCTTATCTTATAACATTGCCAAACAATACTGTACCCTGGAAAATTTATGGTACACAAACCAACTTCGACAAGAATCATACTGAATTTTATACACATATCTCAATCCCAATATCACAATTCATGAAGTTCTGTTTACTAACTAATTATAAAATGCCTAGCAAAATCACAAGAACATAAGTTAATAGTATACTTAACAAAAAAAAAAGAGAACTGAAGTTAATAAACATGACCCCTACATTTAGGAGCATGAAACATTGAAACTAATAGCCGAGTCGAAATAATCCAAAAAATAGCACTAGATTCCTGCTCCCACACACAACCTAACACAAACACCAACTCTTTTTGGGAAATCAAATCACAAAACAACATAACATAATATATTTATACCTTGTAAGCAGGTTGTGTTGTAAAAGTCCTGTCAGAATCCACCTGCAGATCTACTGACTCAACAGCAAGACAATCTCTTGGAGTTTCAAAAGAAGACAATGAGAATTGCTTAGAAACAACACCAACATCGAAGTAAATCAATCCTGAGCTTGGAACATCAACTCTTATCTCTTTAACAGCAAACCACAAAAACAAATCTTGAGCTGACATTCCAGACAATCCATTAATCTCACCATAACTTAAACTACCTGATATGTTTTGATCATAATGTAACTCATTCTCAAACTTTGCGTTGCAAGGCTCATCTAAATGAACTTCAAATCTACCAGACTCATCAAAGCTGAAATCTTTAATGTCTTTTGGGAGTAAGCCTTTGGGTAATCCATGGGATTTTAGTACATCATATATTGTTGGTGATTCTGAATTTGAACATCTTGATGATGTTAAGATTGAAAGAACTAAAATTGTGATGTACAGAGTGTGGTTTTTGTTGAGTTTATGGATCATTTTGGTGGTGTTTTGGAGCAAGAAAAAAGATGGGGTTTTGAGATTAGTAGGAATAAATAGGAGGGTCGTGGGTGGGTTTTAGAATGGGGAGAGATTGAGGGTTTAAGAAGAAATGCGAGAGAGAGAGAGGTTTGAAGAAGGAGAGAGAGATTAGTAGCAGAAGGAGACAGTGTTGCCAGGCAAGAATTGTAAAGAGGTTGCGGATTAGGAGAATGATCAATTATTGGGAGTCCATGTGGGGTCTGTGTTTTTAGGCAGTATGAAAATACTCATTTTGAAAGCACTTACCTCAAAATAATTTATTCAATCATGTATTTTTAATTGGATAATAATAATATACATTTCTGAATTGGGTTAGAAAATTACAAATAAGCATTCACAATTCTAGATATTACATTAAAGATATGTATTTGCATTAAAAAAATTGGATATTCTTTAAATAAATACTTCATCCGTCCCAATGGATTTTTTACATTCTTTTGTCTCATGTTCGGCACGCACTTTAAGGCTACTATAAAATGTAGTTCTATAATTTTTTTTAGAATTTTCTTTTTCTGTATAAAAGTTTAAAGATTATATTTTTATTTAAAAGAAAAAAAATATTTAAAATTATTTAGGGAACCATATTTTACGGGAGCCTTAAAACGTGTATCGATCCCCGTCCCCCAATGTAAACAACTCACCGGGACGGAGGGAGTATGTATTTAGTATAAAATAAAATATCGGTTGACAAATACGTATCCTAAATGATATTTTTCGTCATCCGTCAAAATGATTATTTTCAGCCATTTACACAAAAAAATATTATCTTTAAAATTTATTCAAAACCTAGTTACATTTTTTTTTACAATAATAACATTTTGTTGATATTTATCTATACTATATTATAATAACCGGAATAGAGATAATTTGGTTCAACGATTTGGTTCAACGATAATTCCCTAATTTTGATTATTACAAAATAGATAAATAGTGTTATATATCTAATAAACTACTAAATTATTAAACTACTATTAAATATAGTATATTTATCCTACTAAACTACGAATACAACTTATTATATTATTAAAAGATATAAATAATAGTGTTACATATTTGCTAAACTACTAGAAATAGTCTATTTATTCTACTAAATTACAACCACATGTTATTCTATTATTCTTATTATAAATTTATAATCATTATATATTTATATAAATATTTTAAAAATATAATATAACTTGATAAATAAAAATTTAAAATATTAATGAAAACCCGTGCATCGCACAGGATTTATGCTAGTATTAGTAATAAATGGAACTCTAATTCATTTACATAATATTATACTTCTTGATTATTATTATTATTATTATTATTATTATTGAAATGAATGGAATCACATTAATTTTCTAATTATATAATTCAAGAACAACCATGATTTTGTAAAGTAATATAATGTAAAATTTATGCATTTATCTATTACATCATAACTTTAGTGATTTGATATTTTTACTAACTTAATTTAAACCTTGGTAAATTATCGACACGTCAAGAAAATTACACGATGCCGGAATTTCTATTTTGACCGGCATTAATTTGTGTATCTGTATTCTGTCATCGCTCTGTATTGCAGCACAAGGCTTTGTGTAGCCATATGATGATAATTTAATCAAGTTATCCTTATTTTAGTAATGTAATTCTTTTTTTATACTAATTTATTAATGTAATTCTTTTTTTATACTAATTTATTAATGTAATGCGTACATGTCCGTCAGTATAGAAAGGGGCTATGATCGGTCGAGTACTTGTGCATGACACATTTCAAAGTTGACCCCAAGAGGACAGTGTTGGAATTACAAGATATTTGTAGAACGATAAGATTAAGAATATTCTCCTATCCATGTGATTCTTTTGGTATTATCTAATCTAATGTTCTATTTTTCCGTTTGCATTTATCCACAATTGTGAATTGTGATTACCATTGATGGATTTTATTTATTTCTCATTCATCTATGTATTGGATTCAAATTTCATCATGCATACAACACCCTTGCATTTCTCATTTCTGTTTCTAAATTATAAAGCGGTCGCGTTTAGGGCCGGTTAAACCCAAACGAATTTTTATTTTTTGAATTCGGTGATAATAAATTAAAAAATAATGATAAAGAAATAAAATACTGATGATATTTATGTTAGTTCAACTAAATATGATAAATATTTTATTTTTAAGTAATTTTTTAGAATTAAATTAAAAATATGTCCCTAAAACTTATTTTATGCCTATATCTTTTAGTTTTTTTTCTTTTATTCCTTAATGTATATAATAAAAATGTATCCCTCAAAATTAAATCTTTTCAGTGTTTTCATTCGTTAGTATAAAGAGTTCAACCTGATCTCATCATGTTGATTCGGTTAAAGGCCAAAAAAAATATTGATCCCCATCAAATAATTACATTTGCCTATTTCTAGAAAAATTAAAATAATTTGTAAATACAAACCCCTTAATTACGTGCAGTTCCTAGGTTACTTTGATTAATGTGTTAAATTTTACATATTAATATTAAGGGATTTTTTAGAAATAGTCAAGTGCAAAAATATTTTTTTGCAAAAATGTTATGTTTTTTCGAAAAAAATTGTAATATTACAATTTTAATTTTTTTTTTTTGTAAAAATATGGTTTTTTGCAACTCGATGTAAACTCGACGAGTTTGGGCAACTCAGTGCAATCAAAGAAAAACTTGATGTAACTATTTGTATATGTAGTTGATGTTTGGTTGTATCGTGTTTTTACAAATATTTTCAAAATATAGTAATATTGTAAAAATAAAATAAAAATGTTAGTATTTTTGGTAATTTCTCTTTCATGGCTTTTATTATTATTTGTTATTAATATTTTGATAATAATAATTTTAAAAATATTTATACTGTTAAAATAAATTTTAAAATGAGGTAGAATCCTTCAAAAAAAAGAGGTAAAATCATGCTTAGCATAGTAGAAACTAGAAAGGTATGTGAAAATGAGGCTGGCTTTGATGATATTTATTCTCTGCCTTATAATTTATTTATTGGGGTCTATGAAAACATTAACTTTGGAAAGTTATTTGTATTTGTTTAGACATTATCACAAGGCAACT
Organism: Apium graveolens; assembly: GCF_009905375.1. Classification (NCBI taxonomy): domain Eukaryota; kingdom Viridiplantae; phylum Streptophyta; class Magnoliopsida; order Apiales; family Apiaceae; genus Apium; species Apium graveolens. Next base: position 6,264 of record NW_027419117.1, read on the forward strand.
GGGCAAGTGCATATATTGTCAATATTATCCAACTAGACCATGTTCTGATGTCCTGTCATTCATTATACTCCAGGTCCAGGACATGAAGCGTAAAAATATTAAATGTATGCACACTGCATATACCATTTGTATACGAGCCTGTCACTTGTCAGTGTGTTGGTCTTACTCATGTTAAGCCAAATTAGTTCAATTCAACACACACTACGCCACATACTACCATTTATATATTGCAAGGCAAAATAAAATTTTACAAATGTGATCGTACCTGGGGTAACATATTAGGCGAGAGTAAGATGAGTTTGATTTGGTACTCCCCGATCCTAAAAACGTTTTTTGTTTATGTGGTACACATTTGTCAATGGACACCTTTTATTATTAATATCTTTAATTTCATATTAATATTAAATATAAAAATTTTATTGTATTAAAGTATTCCTAAATATGAATTCAACAAAATCACTCGTGACTATATTTGATCTTATAGATTAGACGTAAATTAGTAGTAAATCGCTTATCATGAACAGTACAAAAAATCAAAATATGAACAACATTTTGGGACGGAGGGAGTATAATTTTACGATAAAGTCGATATTGAATATTTAGCATTTTAAAACCAAAAATTTGTACCGTAATCAAATTAATGATTTAGTTTAAAAAAATTCGATTCCACTATAGTCGATTAGATTTCAATTTTAAATAAAATTGATAAAATAAATAAATCACTAAATTTAACTTTAATAATATAATCGGTGAAAAATAGAAATGACGTAATCTACGAATTCACTTCAGTTTGGTAGAAGCATGGCAAAACAACAACGGTGGATGACTATACGAAACATGATTGACCATAGGGGTGGGTAGAAAAAACCGAAACCGCAAAAATAACTGAAAAAACTAAACTGCTAAAAAAATCGAAGAAAATTGAACCGATAAAAATCGAATTAGCGGTGCGATTTCGGTTCTGGTTTTCAATCAAAACCGAACCAAAATTAACCGCACCGCTATATTATATATATATATAATATTATATATATACATGTATATATTTTCATAACCCGGTTCTAATATTTTGTTAATTAAATATTTACTTAACATTAGTATGATAAATTGTATAATTATAATATCATAAATTAATTCATATTAATATGTAAATACTCTTAAATCATAGTTTTTTTAATATGTATATAATCAATTTTATCATATGTTTTGATATATACTCTTT
>NW_027419118.1:0-75878 GCF_009905375.1 Apium graveolens
TCGGAACCCTTCTATAGGAATACCTCATTATGCCCTTATCAGCTTTTTCGATATTAATATTTTATCTAATTGTTGGCTCTCTGCCTTCATTCATAACTTTTCTGGCACAATATGATCTTTTCCAATAATTCGGGCTGTATTGCAATCTCAAACAGCTTTTCGGTACCGGCTCCGGTTACCTTCACTTCTATTTCCATTTCTCAAAATCTCTTATAACTCTCCAAAAGACATTATCATCTTGAGTCTCTCCTTTTTACTAAGGGCATCAGCCACCATATTGGCTTTCCCCGTATGATAAAGAATCTCCCAATCATTATTCTTGGTTAGCTCTAACTGCCTCTTCTGGCATATGTTGAGCTCTTTCTACGTGAAAATGTACTAGAGCACTTATGGCTTAGGTAATTCTCGCACTTCTCTCCATACAAGTAGTGCCTCCAATCTTTAGGGTAAACTATTGCCACGAGCCTAAGCTCATGAGCGGGGATATCGAATTTCATACTACCTTAATTGTTTTGACATGTACGCGATTACCTTACCGTGCTGCATAAGCACGCACCCTAAGCCCTTGTGCGAAGCGTCACTACACTTAACAAAATCTCCTTTTCCATCCGGCAATGCCAGCATAGGGGCCATCACCAACCTCTGCTTCAGTTTTTGAAAACTGTTCTCGCATTTCTCTGTCCATTCGAACTTCTCAGTCTTACGAGTAAGCCGCGTTAAAGGGGCTACTATCTTTACAACTTGAACGAACCTCCGGTAGTGACCGGCCAATCCTACCTCTGGTAGTCGACCAAACCATGGTCATCAATTCATCAGTGGTCCTTTATCCAATCCTGTCAGGATCCTCCATGGGATCCTCCTCAACAACTATCCCTTCTAGGACAACATCCTCAACCACTAAATCCTCAATATCAACATCATCCGGTCCTGCATTAGGACACTCTATCGGATCCACAATCCGATCTCCAATTAGTAATAAAATATCATCGCGATGTTGCTCCTCAACCTCAGGGTTCGGAGTCCCGCTACCATATACGATAACGAACTACGCTCCTATCACGATATTTATAAGGGTTCCCATAAGGGTTTTAACTGTCAGTGCTACGTTAGGTAGCCCGACTATGAACTTGGCAAGAGTTCTTATTATCTTAGTTAACTTATTATCTTAACGTCCCATCATCTCTGAGGTTTATAACGCTTAGCTCTGATACCATTTCTGTAACACCCCCAGATCCGGGGTCGGGGATCCGGGTCGTCACGGTCTTTCTTTCCACAATATCACTTCACTTAATTAATAATAAATAACCTTATGCTGTGACCCCACACTAACACACACCACAACCCGTTATAGTCTCAGAGATGAAATTTAAATAAGTACAAGTCTTTGAATCCACAATTTAAAAGTTATTACAACCCAAAATGATTACTTGATAAATTTACAGTTAATTGCCATTATCTGCCACAAGTTATAATTATACATAATTGATTCTCAAAAGTAGATGGTCTGATCTACAATAGGTCTACCTCTGGAGCTATAGCAGCTACAACATCAACGGGAAGACGCGGAACGCTTCCCACGCGCTTGCGCTGGGTCTGCTGGAGTCTGGCCATCTTTCCTAACTGTTGTTGTGTGATGAAAGAAGAAAGCAAGGGTGAGCAGCAAGCCTACCAAAATAATATGTAAAATGATTAATAGTATATGAGCCTTCTCTTAGTACTCATGAAAGTCTTGGTCAAAAGAAATGAACCAAGTTGATATCTTAATGCGATGAAGTCGCAAAATATTCAGTATATATATATATACATATATACTTTTCAAAATCTTGGAAGTCCTCTTCCATGCATAATATACACAAAGTCCCAGTGTATAACTGTATAAAAAAAATATCGTTGCAAGGTGATCTCATATATCTAACCTTGTCTCAACGTTTTTCTGAAAATCTTTGTCATACATAAGACAATTATTAATTAGATATAAGTTTAAAAGATGAAGTTACCAAATACTTGACTACACTTATATCATTTATAAAGCTACTTGAACTGCCACTGTTCAAAGTATAATGAGCTTTTACCAGTTCATCACATAGATGAGACTACAAGACAAGATTTGAATAGATTAAATCTTTAAAATATTATTAAAGGAAATGAAGTTATGACATACTTCATTAAGTCTGATATATATATATATATATCCACATATACATCTTCCTTTATACATTTCCTGAAAACCTCTGTCATGTAAAGTATGAACAGAATTGCAATATCCAATAAGTTTGGAAAGGAAAAGAATTTTGGCATAAACCAGATATCTTGCTGATCAGGCAAAGATACCCATAAGTAACCTTTTCTACTAGTAGATGGACGAATTCCCCACTGGTCATCACCCTGGCCGCATTAGGACCTATGCTGGACTGCCACTCAGCCACTTATGCATTTGATGGACTCCCACTGAGCCACTTACACTATCATGGACGCCCACTGAGCCCATGTTGCTTATGCCGACTCAATAGATGGACTTACTTCCCGAACGTTGGGTAAGTAATCAATTCATTTACCAAAACTGCAACCTTGTTGCTAATATAAAATACACCACAGAGCCGGATCCCTCAGTTTTTAAGCGAGTATTTAAATCCCCTTAAAAAGGAAGATCTTAAATATAAAAATGAGTTTTGGGATCCACTCTAACTTTTAAAAATCATTTTGAAGACTCGAAAACACTTTATAGAGTGTTTGGAGTAAAGCTGATTTAATGAAGTAAAATCAGTCCCCAGAATATTTAGAAAATGACTGAATATTATTAATTAAATAATAATCCCATAAAGAATAATCTTTATAAAAATAATTGAAGTAGAAGTATTAAAATTTATACTTGAAACGAGTATTAAATAACCAAAGATATACTTATATGAAAGTATTATCTTCATTTGAATAATCGAAAATAAGTTTGATTATCGAAACATTATTCTTTAATAAAATACAGAATATATCTCAGCAAATAATCGGAGTCGTAGATCCTCAAATGAATATTCAAATAATATTCATTAAATAATATAAACTGAGTCATAAGCCCTCGAATGAATATTCAAGTAATATTCAATAAATAATATAAAAGGAGTCATAAGTCCTCGAATAATATTCGAAATAATATTCATTAAATAAAATAAAGTTTAAAGTTATCGAATAAACCTTATTCGATTAATAGTTTGGAAAACTATAACCATATATAAATATAAATATATATATATATATATCCATATCCATATATATACAAAATCTACTCGGGATCCTCGACTCCCGGTTTTAGAAAATTCTTTCCACCTTTGGGTCCCTATACTAAGGGTATACGCAAATACCGCTTATCTCTAGCATAGGTATTATGCAACGAATAAGCATTTGAACCAACAGATATATAAATCAAGAATACGAAACAGGCATGCATATATATACCATATCAGCATGCTTCAATATATCGCAACATTTGCTAATTAACCAACATGCATCTATCGCAAGATAATGCATATACATATATACATCACAACAACAGTATAACGGATAGAAAACTTGCCTGAGCGACTGGGGGTTACGAATGGCTCGGGACGAGTCTGGTAACCTATAAACAACAAGTAAGTTGGAATTAAACCAAAGTCACTTGTAAATCTATACTTTAACTAACTTAGACTCTAACGCTTGTTTTGCGCTTACTGATTTTCTTAAGTCACTCGAGTACCCTCGGCTCCACCATTTTTAATAAATTAACCATTACGAATTTTAAGGCGATTCCTTCGCGAGTGTCTTACCAACTGCCTAACACTCTTACCATAATTGTTTCATACATTAATTAATCCTTTTTGGTCTTTAACCTATGTTTCAAAGTAAGGCGAGGGGAAATGTTTCGTTCGCGAAACGCCGTTACTTGAAACGGTCGTTTCTCCTAAACCGTGCATCGGAATCGAACGAACTACATATCAAAATGAAGCTCGTAACACGAGCTATCTAGACATGGCAATGGTCATAATCTAGCAGGGGGTTCTCGGGTCCTAATGTTATGCACAAAAACAGTCTAAAGAAAATCGGACGTTACGACGGCTATGTTTACGCGATTTCCCAAATTCAAACCATTCAAAAACCATCACAATTCAACCTCAAATCAATCATACAACCAACATCCATCCAAACCACATCATAACAGCCCCAACCAATTCAAGTTTAACATTCATACTTATGCCTAAGCTTAACTTTAACCATACTTAAGTTCTTTTAATCAAAACAACAACATTTACCAATCCAACAACATCCCAAAACTCACTAATCTCTACATACACAACCATCAAGCCTCTCATGAACTAAAATACTCATATTATGCTCTTAACATTCAATAACAAAGCTTGGTTAAGAGATTATACCTTCCTTGAAGCTTTTTAACACAACACAAGAGCTTTGAATGCCTAAAGAACCTTGATCCTTGCTTGTATAACCTTAATCTTTCATAAAAATTCAAGAAAACTAAAGTTATTTCTTGAAGGTTACTATTCACCATCTTCTTCCTTGATTTATAGAAAAAGATTGGCTTGTAATTAGAAGCTTAAACTTATAGGAAGTATGTAACTATCCATGGGGAAGCTTAGATAATTACCTTGCTAAATAGTAAGTGGTGGAGCTTGGATCTTCAAATTTTAAGAAATGGGCCGAGAGCTAGCTTGGGAAGAAAGAGATTTTTGTGTTTTGTTTGATGAAAATGAAATGATTTGCTTGGTTGGTTGATTTTTGTGTTGTTTTTAGTTAATGACTTAATTAACCTTGATTTTGTGTGGTTATAATTCAACCACACTTCCTTCCCTTCTATGTCATGCTTGTGTCACCTTGCACATGTCATAATGCTCCCACTTGTCCACACCTTGTGGTTTGATGATGTCACAATCCCTGGCTTCTTGTACAAGCTTGTCTCTTGGTCACTTATTTGTTTTACGGTTCGCTTATCTTTCGTTCTCGTTTATCGTTTGAGGGATCATACCCGGGATCTTATTACTTAGGTTCCCTTAACCTTTCTCAATATATTATATTCCTTTTATGATCCTCTCCTATAATCCTTTAATTTCAATCCTTTTTATCCTGTTACCTTATACTCAATTCTCTCCGTATCTTGTGGATTTCCGGGAAAAATCAAAGTGTTCAGAATTGGATTCTGACGATCTTTACATACACTTATATACCACATAGAGTACTAATATTATCCCATAAGATCAATAACAGAACCCCTACATAGCGTGGCATGAAAAGTTTTCTCGTTCAGCAAAAACACTATTCATAAGGGTTTCAAAATTTCTCAAAAATTGGGGTTATTACATATTATGTGTATTCAGTATCTATTCTGTGAATTAACTGTTAAGTGTTATTTGTATTTGAATATTCAAAAATAGTATTAATTGAGTATTTCAATTTTTATATGTCCAAAATAAAATATAGATAATTGTCATATCTTCCTAATTATTATTATATTGATTTATGAATTTATATGAATCATATGAAATTTATAAAATCTTTTTCCGAGTATTTAAAATCTATTTTATAAAAACGGGAACCAACCGACGTCAACCATTGATACGTTTTTGGAAACCGAAACTCTTCCGAGAACTCCTTCCTAACCTAATTGTAATATTCCGAGCATTTTCCATGTTTCGACTTTTTCGATCCGGCGTACGGTTTGTCCTGCGCGGGTCCCGGCGCGACATTTTCGATACAATATTCGTTTCGGTAAATCAATAAAACCCGTATTTTCGATAAACGGGAGCTTTTATTAAACTATCACAATTATCACGTCGTAATACGTGTAACTAGGCGCTGAGACCAAGACCGTAGTACAAATTGTACTGATTTGGATAATTATCCCGAAAACCGATACCGTTTGGATCAGTTTTTACAAATAAACGTACCATTTTATATCCAGAATGATCCAACGGGATATTAATTTCCCGTAAATATAAATAGCCTTTTACCGTATTTTATTTCGTATCAAAATCATTTGCAGACAGATAATTATATAATTTTACAGAGAAAAATCATATATTCAGAAACCTTTCTGAGAAACAAACCACAAATTCAAGGTGTTAGTGAAATCTGTTTGGAAAATTGGAGTAACCAATTTGAAGGTCTCAAGGAGTACTATCAGATTCCACGACCTGTTTTACTGTAGAATCAAAGGTTGATTTTATATAAATTTAATTATTTTTGAATTATTTTTATGAAAAATATGAATTTTTGTTCGGATGATTGTTTGTATGATTTGATGATTGCATATGGTAGAGCTTGTTTTCCTGATGATTTTGATATATTATATGTCTGATTTGGAGTTCAATAACATGCTCAAAAGTAGGTTTAATTTTCGAATTTCAAAATTAGGGTTTATAGCCCGTATGAATGTTTTCAATTGAAATTTGGGGGTTTTTGATTCAAGGGTTATTAGATGTTAAATTATAGTGGGTTGTGTTCCTTATGAAATTTGCAATCGATTGGTATATAGCTCGTTAACAGAGGATTAATGAATCGAAGGGAGTTGTGTTTTGAAAGTTTTCGATGTTCGCCGGAAACCGGCGATGTTCTTGGCCAATTTCCGGCCGGAACAGAGATGATTATTGAGTTTTGATTGCATGAATAAGTTGCTGGTAACCTATAGATTTAATCTGGACAGTTTGGTGGCCTGAGGTGGCCGGAATCGTGTTCTCCGGCCACACTCCGGCGAGTCGACGGTTGTGCTGGCAAAATTGCAAACAGGCCCCTGTAGTTTTGTAGATGATGAAGTTTAGTCCCTGTAGTTTGTAAAGTTTTCAAAAATAGGATTCATGTATATAAAATGTTTAAAAATCATATTTTCTATTTATTTTTATTATAAAAATTCATTTTTAATTTCTGAAAATTCTAAAAATTAGTATTTTAATTCCGAAAATTATTTTTAATTCAAAAATAAATCTAAATTAATTAGTTAATTAATTTCAGTTGATTCTTAATTGATTAATTGGTCAATTAATTCAAAAATTAATTGATTAATTGATTTAATTAATTATTAATTGATTTTAATTAATTATTTAATTAGATATAATTATTTAAAAATGATTTAAAAATTCCGAAAAATAGTTTCGAGCTTTAAAATATTATTCTAAATTATTTCCAAGACTCGATAATTATTAAAAAATTGTTTCGGAGCCAGAATTGGCCAATCGAACCCTGCTTATTAACCCGAAATTGATCCAATGACCCGTATTAATTCTGAAAAATACTTTAAAAATCATTTTAAATACCCGAAAGCATATTTATGACCCGAGACTTCTTTATAAATGATATGTCACTGATTACATGATGTATTATGTGTTATACGTGACTTGTTGATTGACTATCGGTCTACATATTCAGTGTTTACTTGGTTATTGCATAACTTTCAATCCGTTAATCGGATTTGGGTGAAACGAAGGGTAGATAGAAGTATGTGTTGAATAGAATCCTATGAGTTGATGATTGATAGATGCTTATAATATGTGAGCAGAAGAGGCAAGACGTAGGAAAGGGAAATAGGTAGTTGAGGCGTAAAACGATTGTGATTGGAAGCGAGTGAATGATAGTAAGCTAATACCAGGCAAGTGTTCTGAACTTTCTCGAGATATTGTAGTACTTGATAGTCTTGTTGACATTGCAAGTGCTTTGAAGCACAGAAACCTAAACCCTGATTTCAGTTATTGTTTTTTAGCCATGAACCATATTCTTTCTAAGCCATTGATTATTGTATACCCAAACACGAACCACAAATCTTCGATACTACTCCACAAATACATACAAACTAAATACCAGACACTGAACTGAATTATTATATACTCAACCCATGGTATCTTATGCTTTGAAAGACCAAATTCTTGAAACCCTGAAACATTGATTCCTTTGTTATCCAATTCTTTCATTACCCAACATCCAAGCCTTGAAAGTACCTTGTTGATCCACACAAGGGTTGAAACCCTTTCATTGTTAAACACTCACTATTGTTAATGATTCTGATTATTGTTTATTATTGTTTAATTTTGTTATTATGTTAGAATTGGATTGTTTTTTTAAAATTATGGACCAGATTCGTGGTCAGACCATGTAATGATCAAGTTAGGCCAATGTGTGCCTTGGATCCAGTAGTTAGAGCAATGCTGTGTGCTTTGCTCGGGGTTAGTGCGTGACTGATCAGCAGCCTAACCTTGGTTTTAAAATAAAAATATAGTATCCAATTCTAAATCATAATCCATTGTTCACTTGATATCATACTTGATGATCATTATTCTCAGTTTTGTCATTGTGACTTGCTGAGCTAGTTAGCTCATTTGTGCGATGTTGTTTATACTCTTTCCAATTAAGAAGGAACCAGTTGGTAGCAAGGATCCTCAGTCCAGTGCGAGAGCTAGGGATTAAGGCTGTTGAAGCTGAGCTAGTAGGCTTCTTTTGGAATAATGTAAATTGTAAAAGTTTGTAATATGTTTAATACTCAATTCGAGTTTGAATTGTTGGGATTTAATCGGTATGTAATATATTAGTGTGTTTGGCTTGTGTGCATACTTTAACCTATTGCGATCCGTGGTAGTTGGTAAGTAGGGTCATTGCATATTATTATTATCTTTAGTATTGTTATAAGCAGGTTATAAATAAGGTATGTGTGTGGACCCCACACTTCTGACCCGGGTTTGGAGGGCGCCACACCCTTCCTCTCCATTTGGCCGAAGCCACCCCCACCCCCTCTTTTTTTTTATTTCTCAAACACTTTGATCAAGGAGCTAATTCACTCATATTCCCACATTTATACTTGAAAATTTTGCCTATTAAAAGGTATGTTTTATTATGTGTTGATGTGTTCTTGTAGCCAAGATTTAGGCCTTGAATTCTCATGGATTTAAGGACTAAAATCATAAGGGCTTAAAGATATGGACTTGATATGGTCTTGGAGATGTATTTTTTCTTCAACTTTCTAAGTCATAATCTTGCTCATAGCATTTGGCAATGATTTATTAAAAGAGCCGAATGTATATAGATTGTTCTTTAGAAATTTCTTTGAAAATGACTTTGAAACGTTTTTGCTTCTAAAAATGATGAATTATAATGTTTAAACTCTTAAATGCTATGTATTTTTTCAAGTACATTAAGTTTTAAGACTTGCATGTTAGTTATAGCCCTTGCATGATGAAATTAACTCTTGCATGTTGATTTACAAGTGATTTTAGACTAGGAAACCATACTTGCTTGCTATAAGTTTTGATACTTGATTTTTATGAGGTGTATGCCACACATTATGTGTTGAAATGTTAATTTAAATATGTCATGATTAAAAGAGATTAAAATCAGTAGGTATCAAGTGCTTAACCTAAGTGTATAATTCGAATTATGCTTAGAACTTAGATATATGAAGTTGTCTAGCTAGTTGCCTCTCTTGTCCCCTTGATAATTGGTAATAATGGTAAATGAAATGGAAATCAACCTTGTGCACTATAGGTCCGTAGGTGTTAGCATGATATTAGGATTGGTTGCTGGTTTGTTCATTGGTTTTGGTGATTATGAAGGGAGTTAAGGAGGAAGCGATGCATTAGTCCTATTTGGACAGAATTTAGCACTAGAAGTTTAGGTCATTTTAGGTATGCATTGGTAAGGCCTTGTTAGACCAAAGTTCAGTGGAGTTAGGACTTGGTATTTACTTGAGTCCAGAAGCTTTAGGTAGGATAAAATCATTCATTTGGTTAGGTGCACAAGCACAAAACCGAGAGGAGCTCAGAACAGGGCAGATTTGGTACAAGTCCATATTTGACCCATTATAATCATGGTTTAGGATAGACATTCATTGGGACTTGGTTTATAATAGTATAGTGATGTCTTAGGAAGCTTAAAAATTCATTAAAATCAATAATTGAACAATTTAAGTGAGTTTTAAATTGATAAAAACAATGCAGATTGGTAAGCAGGGGACAGTTTTGTTGCAACTTAGAAATGAGGAGTTTTGACCATGTCATGGGTAGGCCCTCATTAGTCCTTGGTTGGCCTTAGTTAGAGGGAGTGTCAGAGGAGTTTTTCCAGCCATAGGTCATAGGAATTGAGTTAGAATCATGTGTCAAAAGTTAGTGCAAAACAGGACACTTTTTTGTCCAAAAAACAGGGGAACATTGAACTTTAAGCTTAAGCCCAGGTAGGCCCAAGCTGGGCCCTTGAGCCACACCAAGTTTGAGAGTTGACTTATGATTAGAAGAGTCTAGTGTAGAAGTTTGAGAGGTAAAATTGAAGTGTAAGGGTGCCAATTGTACTCATAAACCCTTTGGTGTCGTCCTGAAATCATTATAACGAGCGTACTCATAAACCCTTTGGTGTCGTCCTGAAATCATTATAACGAGCACAATCACTTAAACTTTAGTTTTAGAGCACTTATGAGTGAGGCCTAGGTTGATCACCATAGTTGTAAGATAGTATAAGGTCAGTAGAGTGTAAGGCCTAAGTCAGGGTCAATAAGAACTTGATGGTTTAGAGAAGGCGCTTCTAGTTATGAGGTCGATATTAAGAGAGTATTGGCTAGTTTAGCATAACTAAGTGACTTAAGTAAGTGGAGTGAGATCATCTAAGCTTAGAGATACAATATAGTGTGTGGATATATTATTATGTACTTAAATGTGTTATGTGAACATGTGTGGCTATATGAACTATTATGCTTATAAGGTAATTACAAGTGTGTATGTGTGTATATAAGCCTAAGAGCCAATGTGCGTAATTTTGGTTTATAACTAGGTAGAGTTAGTGAGTATATTTTATAATGAGGATATTATTATTTTGTGTAGGATCTCGAGACGAGGTTAAACTTGCCATTATAGTCGAGTGAAGCTCCAGTTGCTCCCACTTGCCAGTCAAGTCAAGCCTTTCTCAAGGCAAGTATTTCAACCTACCTTTTATTTATACTACAAGTGTGTATTAGCCAAGCTTTTATATATAATGCGAGTATTCTAATTCACCTTGTTATATATGATCCGAGTGATTTCAAATCTATCTTTCATATTATATTAAAATGCCATGAACCCTCAAGTATCTATTGCAAGTAATTTAACTTTGCTTGGAGATTGCCATGCAAGTAATTCAAAAGTCATACCATGCTAATATACCAAAGTAATTGTGATAGTGAACCCTATGTAAGTTATACACAGTAACCTTATCTTAATAACTAAAAGTCAGTTATTCCTTAAAGTCGATCATGATTGCTTGATAACCCTATTCTTACCCATAAAACATGATACCCTGTTATACTTTGAGCTGATGCTCACCTTCTATACATTTTAAAACCTATGTTTTATCTGAAACCATTACCTTGAACCTAATTTACACTTAAATCCTTTAAACTATCCAACAACCCTGTGAAACCTCATTGTCAGATTCCTTGTGAATAGAAACTTTGCGATTCCATTTGATAAAGTATCAGTTTAGTTGATCATGGCTTTAAAGTTGATCTAGAACCCTTGATAAAGATGTTCATTATTTAATAGTTTAAATGTCACTTGGCATCAAAAATATTTTAAAATGAAAATGTTAAAAAAGTGGATTTTCAGTCCCAAAGGGGGACTAATATTTTCTTTAAATAGTGGATCAGGACTGAGACGCAAGTCCTTTCCGCTCTTAATTTGTAGGCTTAAAGGTTGCCTAGGGATCTCATTAATGTTCTAGAACCCAGCGAGGTTCAGGATTACTTCGCGGCTGATCACTGGATGTAATCCGTAGCGTCATAAAATAGTTTTTGATAAAGAAATGGTTTTGAATTGTTTTATCACAAGAAAAGATGCCATCACCCTGGAAGTATATCTCTTGTTACTATATTGTTGAATCTTTCATTTCCATTGTTATTCTTTTATTCTTGTTTATGTATATTATAGCGCTTGTTGAGCATTTGGCTCACTACTTGCTTTCACCCTGATATTATAGCTAGTAGATATGGTTAGATTCAAGTAGACATCGTATATGATTTGTGATGCCGATTTGTATGTTCGAGCTCAGGTAGATTAGTGATCGTTTTGTGTGAGGACTCGATATTAAAATCAGGTTGTAATAGTTAATAGTGTTGGGCTGTTCCAAACCCTAAACTGTAAGATCTTGTATCCGAACGTATTTATTTCCTTTTGTTTACTATTGTAATAATTTGTATAATATCTATTGTTAAGTCGGGGCGTGACAGGTTTTGGTATCAGAGCTACGGTTTAGAGTCCCTGGACAACCCAAATAGGTTATATATGTATATAGGTTTATAGTATTACACGAGAGTGTAGGTATAGGTTATTCGAGTCATCCGTTAATAATTCTCTTATATATTTATATATCTATGTATTGTTTGGCAGCAAAGGGCGCATTCCCCATTATCCTCTAAACCGTCCGACACAATTGCTTTCTCCGTGTATGCTGAGTTGAGGCGTGAGTTCGATATACTTCAGGGCAAGTACGATCGACTGTAAGAGCGATTGAAGAATGTGTATTCGGATAACCGAAATTATGAAGGAAAGCCTAAGGAGCAGATGACTGCGAGACTTGAGACTTTGATTCAGTACGTTAACACCAAGCTTGATTAGATGTCATCGCACCGAGACCGTACCAGCAAGTATACTATCCAGATGATTGTGGACGAGCTCCAAAGTATTGTGAAGACGCTTCGTGAGGAGAAGACTATCGGACCCCATTCTGATGGAGCAGAGCCTTAGTTCTTTCCATTATCTACTTCTCGTGTCGTTTTATTGTTGGACTTTGTAGAATTCCCTGTTGTTTTCCTTTAATTAAGCATGTTGTCCTTAGAATCAGACTCCATTCCGATCTTGATGTACCTTGACCCTAATTTCAATAATTATGCACTATCGTTCTATTTGCTTTCAATTGTTCTTATGCCTTTATATGCATCGCCCTTATTGTTTAATTCGAAACCCGATTGAATGAATATAATGACTTGTGACACCTTAACCTTGAAATTTTCTATATTGTTCATACCTGTTTTTGATATAACTTTTATTTCAGGATCATGCCACCTAAAAAGAAGAACCCGACAACAACTTCTACAACAGATCCTAATATTTTTTGATTACTGGAAACCTTACAACAACAAACAAATTCTATAGCTCAACAACAAAGAACTCTTCAACAACAATTCAAAAACCAAGATCACCGTGAACCACACCAACCATCTAATCCACCAGTACCACCTCAATAAATTGTCACTTTCAAAGCTTTTCTGAATATGAATCCACCTGCATTTCATGATACCACCGATCCGGTAATAGCTAATACATGGATTAGGAAAATGGAAAGAGCTTCTGAATTGGTTCAGTTAGGAGAAGATCAGAAGACGCCATATGCTACTTACTTTCTGAAAGGGGAAGTCATCTATTGGTGGGATTTCGTGAAAGCTATAGAAGCAAATCAACCGGTTTCTTGGGAAAGGTTTAAGAGGTTATTCCAGGAAAAGTATTACCCTAAGTACATGCAGAATCAGATGGAGCTTAAATTTCTTGAATTGAAGCAATGAAGTATGTCTATATTGGAGTACGAAAAGAAGTTTATGGAGCTGTCAAGGTTTGTGACAAAGTATACCAACACTGAGGAAGAGAAAGCAAAAAGATTCCAACAAGGATTAGAGCCTTGGATCAGAGATAGAGTGGCCATGTTTGAACTTGATACTTATGCTGGAGTAGTACAGAAAGCTGCTATGATTGAGAGTAATGGGATGCAGTCAAGGAAAGAAAAGGATAACAAGAAGAGAAATGTTCCATTTTATGGAGAGAAGTCTGAAGCCAGAAGCTCACAAGATAGGAATGTGAAAAGGATTGGATTCTACAAAGGAGGAAATTTTCAGAAGAAGGGAAATTTGAATAAGAGACAAGATCCTAAGGGGAACAACCAGTCAAGCCAAGGACAAGTTGGAGAAAATAGATTTCAGAGACCAGAGTGCAAGCATTGTGGAAAAAGACGTCCAGGAGTGTGTAATAAGCTGAACATGACATGCTACAGATGCAACCAGAAGGGGCACTTGGCTAATGAGTGTAAGGTACCGAAGCCGGGAGTTACGTGCTATAAGTGTGGAAAGACTGGACATATAGCTAAGGAATGCAAGTCAACTGGACCAGTCAGGGCTTTGATGAACGTGGCAAGTACTAGTGCACACATGCCAGCTGAGGTATTGGCATTACCTCCACCATCTACCACAACTCCGCAAGCAACAACAAGGACATTCAATTTAAAGAAGAAGGACGTTGCTCAGAATTCTGAGGTGATAGCAGGTAAACTTTTAATGAATAATGTTGAAACTAAGGTATTGATTGATTCTGGAGCTACTAGATCCTTTATATCAGATATTTTTGTTGATAAACTTAAATGTGATAAAATGACCCTGAACGAGGTTATAGATGTGGTAATTGGGAACCACGAGAAGATTCATGTGAGTCAATTATGTCCTAAGTGTGAGATTGATATTTCGGGACATAAATTTTCAGCAGACTTGATACTTTTTAAGTTAGGGGAGTTTGACATAATCTTAGGCATGGATTGGTTACGAGAGAATATCGCTCAGATAGATTGTAAGTCTAAGAAAGTGTATTTAAGGACAGAGATTGGAGAGAAAGTGGTATTTAAGGGTCAAAGGCAAGATCGACTGTTTCTTACAATCGTCCAGGCTAAGAGATTGCTTAGGAAAGGTTATGAATCGTTCCTAGCCTATGTAGTAGATTCAGAAAGAGAAAGCGTTAGCATGGAAGATATTCCTGTAGTCAACGAATTTCCAGATGTGTTTCCAGATGAACTACCAGGTTTACTGCCCGATCGACAAATCAAGTTTGAGATCAACCTTGCTCCAGGCACGGAACCGGTTTGAAAGGCACCTTATAGAATGGCACCGGAAGAAATGAAAGAGTTGGCGAGCCAGCTACAAGAATTGTTGGACAAAGGAGTAATACGGCCGAGTATGTCACCATGGGGAGCACCTGTTCTGTTTGTAAAGAAGAAGGATAGAAGCATGAGGTTATGTATAGACTATCGAGAATTGAATAAGATGGCGATTAAGAACCGATACCCGTTACCAAGAATAGATGATTTATTTGAGCAGCTCAAAGGAGCTAAGTGCTTTTCCAAGATTGATTTGAGATCATGATACCATCAACTGAAGATCAAAGAAGACGGCATTCCGAAGACGGCATTCATGACACGATACAGACATTATAAATTCTTAGTAAATCCTTTTGGGTTAACTAATACTCCTGCAGCATTTATGGATCTGATGAACCAGGTATTTAAAAAGTATTTGGACAAGTTCATAGTGGTATTCATTGATGATATTCTTATATATTCAAAGTCAGAAGAAGAACATATGCAGCATATATGGTTAGCATTGGAGATACTCCGACAAGAGAAGTTGTATGCCAAGTTTTCTAAGTGTGAGTTCTGGTTAAAAGAAGTTCAATTCTTGGGACATGTTATTGGAAGTGAAGGAGTCAAAGTGGATCCGGCAAAGATTGAGGCAATTATGAGTTGGGAGAGACCAAAGACGCCTACAGAAGTGCGAAGTTTTCTAGGATTGGCGGGATATTATAGAAGATTTGTTAAAGATTTATCGAAAATCGCCATGCCATTGACTCAGTTAACCAAGATGAATCAAAAATTTGAATGGAATGTAGAATGTGAGGATAGTTTTCAAGAATTGAAACAAAGGTTGGTTACAGCTCTGGTACTAGTATTACTAGACGATCAAGGAGACTTTGTGATTTTTATTGATTCGTCACATAAGGGTCTGGGTTGCATGCTAATGCAATGCAACAAGGTGATTACGTATGCGTCAAAACAGTTAAAACCACATGAATTGAAGTATCCTACACATGACTTAGAATTAGCAGCTATAGTATTCGCACTTAAGATCTGGAGACATTACCTTTACGGAGAAAGGTGTGAGATCTACACGAATCACAAGAGTTTGAAGTATATTTTCACTCAGAAGGAGCTCAATATGAGGCAAATGAGATGGTTAGAATTGATTAAGGACTATGATTGCTCGATAAATTATCATCCAGGAAAGGCAAATGTGGTAGCTAATTCTTTATAGTAGGATTACCACGAACAAAATCCGGACATGACGCTATATGGGTTATAGTTGATCGCCTTACGAAGTCGGCACATTTTCTTCCAATTAACGAGAGGTCTTCATTGGACAGATTGGTCCACCTGTATGTGCGTGAAATCGTATTACGATATGGCGTACCTGTATCAATAGTTTCGGACAGAGATCCACGATTTAACTCGAGATTCTGGAAGCAATTTCAAGAAAGTCTCGGCACAAAGTTAAACATGAGTACGGCGTATCATCCGCAGACTGATGGTCAAAGCGAGAGGATAATCCAAACAATTGAAGACATGTTGCGTAACTGTGCGATTGATTTTGCGGGAAGTTGGGATGACCACCTACCATTGGTAGAATTCTCCTATAACAACAACTATCACACAAGTATTGGCATGCCACCATACGAAGCTTTATAAGGACAGAAGTGCAGATCACAAACCAGCTGGGATGAAGTGGGAGAAAGAAAGATTCTAGGCCGGAATTGGTGCAACACATGCATTAGACAATCAAATTAATTCAAAAGAAATTACTTGCTGCTCAAGATAGGCAAAGAAAGTATGCAGACCCGGCACGTAAGGATATCAGATTCCAAGTAGGGGAAGCCGTATTGCTGAAAGTATCACCGAGGAAAGGATTGTCTAGATTCGGCAAGAAAGGGAAGTTAGCACCTAGATTTATCGGTCCTTTTGAAGTTTTGAGTCAAGTGGGAAAGGTTACCTATGAATTAGCTTTGCCGCCTCAGTATCAGCATGTGCATAAAGTGTTTCATGTGTCATTACTTAAGAAGTATAATCCTGATGTCAACCATGTGATAGAGTATGAACCTATAGAGATTCAGGCAGACCAGTCATTTGTGGAGCAACCTGTCAAAATACTCGACTGGAAAGAGAAGAGTCTTAGAAATAAATTGTTCAAGTTGGTAAGAGTACTTTGGAGAAATCCCAAGGTTGAAGAGTCAACGTGGGAACTAGAGTCGGATATGCGTAGTCGATATCCTCACTTACTCTCCTAGATTCCGAGGACAGAATCCTTTAAAGGGGAGGGGATGTTTCGACCGGTATTTCTAAATCTTATATATATAATTGTGTGTTTATAATTAAGATTTAAATTATGTGGAATTATAAATGTGGGTGATTATTGTTGGATTTTTAAACGCAGCGGGGCGTGGAAAAACACTTTTACACACACAAAATCCAAATAAAAGCATATAAATCGTGAATTAAAATTCGAGGGATCGAATCTAACCTTTAAAAATAATTCGGAGACAACGATCAGAGATCCTTAGCAGTTGCTCCTCAAGTGTGAAGCACTCCACCGGTATCCACCAAGAAAACGACTTTTAGGAGGAGGAGGAGGTGGAGAGAATTTGGTTTTCTAAAACTTTTGGGTTTCTGGGGTTAGAATAAAATAGGGTCTATAATAGTGTATTTATAGGCAAAATTTTCAGCTGAAATTTTCCCATAAATATTATTATTATTATCCCATTTATTATTCTAATTAATAATTAAAACACCTTTTAATTATTAATCCTTTTTCTAAACACTTTAGAATTAATTCTCTCTCTTGATTTAATTTCCAAAAATTAAATCCTTAATTAATAATATTAAGAACTTTTCTTAATTAATTTATAATCGATTAAATCTCATTTAATCAATTATTAAATTTGCCAATTAATTATTTATTTCACAAATAAATAATTATTAGCCATTATTAATTAATTCCTCCACCATAAAATCATTCTCTTTTTATGGTGTGACCCTGTAGGTTCAATATTAAGCCGGTAGTAGAAATAAATAATAATAAAACTATTTTATCATTATTTATATAAATTCTCTAATTTATTAAATATGATTAATTAATTAATCACATTTATTCTACATCGTGAGTGATGCTTCTCAACATATCGCGACTATCCGGATAATATGAATTCACTGCTTAGAATACCAAGAACCTATCAGTGAATAGTTACCGTACAATAAACTCCTTCTACCCTACAATGTCCCGATTAAATACAAGGCATGGATATCGTGTCAAGTCTATCTAATTTAATCACTTGCTTACCATTTACTATGCGTAGTTTTATGCAAATTAGAAACTCCTTTCTAATTTCATTCACTCTAGCCAGAGATTCCTGAACTAGCATAAGTGGATCAGCCTTGAACATTCGCTTCCTTCACTAGAAGGGGTAGATCCTTTATTGATCATACACTATCTTCGTGTACAAATTCCTATACCTAGAAGAGCCCTAATAATTGTCCCTGGAGACTAAGAACTAAACCAAAGCATAGTTCAGTGTACACAAGATGACTATGATGACCTCAAGTCTAAGGATACTTGTACAACTATCACTAAGCGAACAACTGCTGACACGTGAGTGAACTCCATCAGTTGTTCAGCTGGGCGAGTCATGTTCAATGAACTTATTCTATAATAAGTACCTACATACTAGCTATAGTGTCACCACACAAATGTCTATGAGAACAGACATCCTTCATAATGAAGCAAGCATAGTATGTACTGATCTTTGCGGATTATTAATTACCAGTTAGTAATCCTATGACCAGGAACTATTTAAGTTTAGAGTTATCATCTTTTTAGGTCTCACTATTACGATCTCATCATAATCCATAAAAAACTTTACTCTAAACTATGGTATATCTTATTTAAACACTTAAATAGATAAAGCCCGTAATAAAAACAAAACAAGTCTTTATTAATATCAATGAAATCAAAACAGATTACATAAAAGTTATTCCTAAATCCTAATACATGATTGGACTTAGGACATATTCCTTTCAATCTCCCACTTGTACTAAAGCCAATCACTCTGGTATCTAATATCATCTCATCTTTATGACGATCAAAGTGACTTTCAAAAAGTAGCTTTGTGAGTGGGTCTGCTATGTTGTTATGTGTGTCAACTCTAATTCAATACAATACAAGAAATGTTACCGCGCTCCCACTAACCCTTTTGTAGACGCATGGTTCATCCACATTTTTGATAAAATCAAACTCTTTGATTGTCTCATCAAAACGGATGTTCCATCTACGAGAAGCTTGCTTTAAACCACATTAATCGCAAGCAAAATCCGAACTAATTTTAACAGGGCTACATGTAAAAAGTTTCATAAAAGTCAATCCATTGCCTTTGTTTGAATCCTTTTCCCAAAAGCCTGGCCTTATAGGTCTCCACCTGGCCATCTGCTATAATCTATCTTTTGTATACCGTATACATTGATTCCATTCTGGATTTCATGGCACTATGCCATTTCTCTGAGTCAACACTACTCATAGCCTCATTATAGGTCACAGGGTCGTCATCATCAATGATCGACAACTCATTGTCATTCTCAATGACAAGGCCATATTACCTCTCAGGTTGGCGAGACACTCTCCCTGACCTATGAATGGGATGTTCCATAAAAGGTTGTTTAGTCAGAACAGGTGTTTCCACTCGATCTGTAGTAGTTTGTGCTTCTTGAACTTCATTAAGTTCAATTTTGCTCCCACTGTTTCCTTCAAGGATAAACTCCTTTTCCAAGAAGGTAGCATATCTGGAGACAAACACCCGATGATCGGTGCAAAAGTAATACCCTAAAGTCTCTTTAGGATATCCCACAAAACTATATTTTACGGATCGATATTCCAGCTTATCTGGGTCAACTTACATAAGCTGGACATCCCCAAATCTTAACGTGTTTAAGACTCGGTTTCCTTTCTTTCCATATCTCATACGGAGTTTGAGGAACAGATTTGGAAAGCACCTTATTCAGTAAATATGCTGAGGTTTCCAATGCATAACCCCATAGGAATACTGGAAGATTTGCATAGCTCATCATGGACCAAACTATGTCTAACAAAGTTCGATTTCTCCTTTCAGATACCAATCTGGAGGAGTCCACTGGGAGACTATACCATTTACTTTGAGATAATCTAGAAACTCTCCGTTAAAGTATTCACCACCTCGATCAAATCGAAGAGTTATCATACTATGTTTGGTTGTTTCTCCACTTCATACTTATATTCTTTGAACTTTTCAAAGGCCTCAGACTTGTGTTTCATCAAACACATATCCGAATCCAGATCTATCATCTATGAAAGTAATGAAGTATGAAAATCCACCCATGGCTTGCGTAGACATTGGTCCACATACATTTGTGTGTACCATTCCTAGCAAATTTGCAGCCCTCTCTCCATGTCCACTAAATAGAGACTGCAGTGCCACTATAAAGTGAGATTTTCATCATCCCTTTTCTTTTATTAGTTTGTTCAATCTGAAGTAAATTATGTCACATATATACATACCATTATTTAAAGTACCACGTCCATAAAGAATATTATCTCTAAGAATAGAACATTCATTATTCTCAATAATAAATGAAAAATCCACCCAAGTCTAACATGGGAATCATATCTGGAGACAAACACCCGATGATCGGTGCAAAAGTAATACCCTAAAGTCTCTTTAGGATATCCCACAAAACTACATTTTACGGATCGATATTCCAGCTTATCTAGGTCAACTTACATAAGCTGGACATCCCCAAATCTTAACGTGTTTAAGACTCGGTTTCCTTTCTTTCCATATCTCATACGGAGTTTGAGGAATAGATTTGGAAAGCACCTTATTCAGTAAATATGCTGAGGTTTCCAATGCATAACCCCATAGGAATACTGGAAGATTTGCATAGCTCATCATGGACCAAACTATGTCTAACAAAGTTTGATTTCTCCTTTCAGATACCAATCTGGAGGAGTCCACTGGGAGACTATACCATTTACTTTGAGATAATCTAGAAACTCTCCGTTAAAGTATTCACCACCTCGATCTAATCGAAGAGTTATCATACTATGTTTGGTTGTTTCTCCACTTCATACTTATATTCTTTGAACTTTTCAAAGGCCTCAGACTTGTGTTTTATCAAACACATATCCGAATCCAGATCTATCATCTATGAAAGTAATGAAGTATGAAAATCCACCCATGGCTTGCGTAGACATTGGTCCACATACATCTGTGTGTACCATTCCTAGCAAATTTGCAGCCCTCTCTCCATGTCCACTAAATGGAGACTGCAGTGCCACTATAAAGTGAGATTTTCATCATCCCTTTTCTTTTATTAGTTTGTTCAATCTGAAGTAAATTATGTCACATATATACAGACCATTATTTAAAGTACCACGTCCATAAAGAATATTATCTCTAAGAATAGAACATTCATTATTCTCAATAATAAATGAAAAATCCACCCAAGTCTAACATAGAAATAATATTCCTCACAATCGAGGGAACAAAATAACAATTATTTCAAACAATAGTCTTGCTCGTAGGCCTATGTAAATGAAATGATTCTACATCTTCAGCAGCAACTCTTGCTCCATTTCCATCAGTAGAATCACCTCCTCTTCCTCAAGAGTCATACTTCTCCTTGGTCCCTGCAACAAATTGCAGATATGAGAACCACATGCGGTATCTAATACCCAAGTAGAAATTTGATTT
This sequence comes from Apium graveolens, assembly GCF_009905375.1. Taxonomy (NCBI): domain Eukaryota; kingdom Viridiplantae; phylum Streptophyta; class Magnoliopsida; order Apiales; family Apiaceae; genus Apium; species Apium graveolens. Next base: position 21,621 of record NW_027419118.1, read on the forward strand.
AATGACATATTCATTTCTATCATGAACATACCTGAATCAGAAGCGGTAGTCTCACTACCCTTCTTCTTCAATTCTGCAAGGTAAACCTTGCAGTTCCTCTTCCAGTGCCCCACCTTGTTACAGTGAAAGCAAACAACTTTGCTCTTGGGGTCTTCAGCTTTTGGTGGAACCGGCGTTTTCTCACCTACTTTCTTCTTCTTGGAAGAGTTCCTCTTCCTTTTCTTAGGATTGGAACCTTCACCAATTAGAAGAACATAACTCTTCTTAGGGGGAAAATTCAATTCCGCAGTCTTCAACATGTTGTGGAGTTCAGGCAGGCTGACATCCAACTTATTCATGTGAAAGTTCACAACAAACTGCGAGAATGAACTCGGAAGCGATTGCAAGACCAAGTCTTGGCTCAGCTCCCCATCCATGGCAAAACCAAGTTGTCCAAGACGTTCAATCAAATTGATCATCTTAAGTACATGGTCATTCACAGATGATCCCTCAGACATCCTACACCTGAACAGCTCCTTCGATATCTCATATCGAGCTGTCCTCCCCGCCACATCATACAACTTTTGTAGATGCATGAGGATAGTGTGAGCATCCATATGCTCATGTTGCTTCTGTAGCTCAATGTTCATGGAAGCTAGCATGATGCATTGAGCAACATTTGCATCATCTATCCACTTACGATACACAACGTGTTCATCATTATGTTCATCACTAGCAGATTCAGTAGGCTTAGGTGAGTCAATCACGTATTCCAGCTTCTCAATCCTGAGAACAATTCTCAAGTTTCGAAGCCAGTCAACATAATTAGGACCAGTCAATTTGTGAGCATCTAGTATGCTCCTGAGTGATAGTGCAGAAGACATAACGTACAAAGTAAATCTGTAAATGATAAACACATAACAACACTTAGCAAATATTCGATTTCATTTTAAAACACTATATGAATCGGGTCTTTATTCATAAGTGGCTCCCACTAGTTTATCTAATTTATTCAACCCTCTACGTGAAAAATTAAGCATTCATAATGCTAGTGGGAATAGGGATCCTACATTCCATTACACAACCCCGGCTGTGGCACGAAACGCCATGTAATGTTCAATAGGCAGACAACTCTTGTCAATTACATCTTATGTTATTCCCTAATCAAACTTTAGCCTCTTGAATAATTGAGTCATGGCTGTGGCACGACAAACTCAATATTCTAAGTCAAGTCAAACCCAACATTCCGTTCAAATGAATCAGTCCCCAAAGGCCCACGGCTGTGGCACGTAATGACCTTTAGATTCTTATTCAATGTACACATCCCTATGTAATAGACAAGTATTTCTTATTTTGAAATCAAAGCCCTCGGCTGTGGCACGAAACGACAATGATTCAAAAATAAGAACTACTTTCTATCATGTTGGAAGGCTATGACCGACACAAGCCCGTTGTGTCATTGGCCAATTACTACTTGATATTATTTAATTTTAGAGGGATTATATTACGTTACAATCATAATCATATTATAAAGAAATTCTTCCTTTTAAATTAAATATTTCAAATTAATAATCAATAATCAGATGATTCCCAGATCGGGTGGAGCATTGTCAAGAGGCGTCACTTAATAACCCTTTCTTACAGATAGAAATCTGTTGTTGACAGAATCATCCTTTCTCTCATATCGAAAATTCATATTCAATTACGTGTTTCATAAACACAAGAATCTCATGATTGTATTCATAATATTATTCTTAAGGTTATGAAACAATTTCACTATACTAGGTTGTCTAACAAACGCCTTATGTTCATTTAAGTTCACCTAAATCTATCATCGCATGATAAACTAATCATATATCACATATATCAACATGAATAAACATCAAGATAGGCATGTTACATCATCTAGCACATTGGTCTAAGCAATATACATCTCTATGTATCACATGAAGCATTTAAAAGCAACTAAAACAGTTAAAAATAGCTTTAAAACACTTCATGGAAATATAAACAGTTAAAAACTTTTATATAAACTAAAATTGATCACTCCATTAGATCCGTCTCAGAAAAACGAATCCAACGGTATATTGCACGCCCAAAACGGAGTTACGAAACTCCCAGAAAAACAATTTTAAAAACAACAGAGGGGCTGTAACGCATTACAGGAATGCGTTACAGGGCCTGTAACGCATTCCCGTGATGCGTTACACCCCTTATAAGCCAATATAGGGTGTAACGCATTCTACAAATGCGCAATAGGCTACCCGCATGCGCTGCACGCGCCGACAGTTGCAGGCGGTTGTCAGCTACCTTTTCTGCTGTGTCTATCGAACCTATGCTGTCTTCTTTCTATTACCCGTGCAAACAACAGATAGCAGTACAGATTATGCAGATATAGATATATACATATATACAATTCATATATATATATAATTATTTAATTACGAATTTTAATTGAAACAACTTCAAAAATTCATAATAAAAAATCTATACATCCTAAAATTATGAAAAAAATACCCAAACGATCTACAACACTTGTAGAACCCAGATCAACATTCAAAAATATTCTGAGAAACGATTTCTCATCAGACAAAATTAATCCATAATATAACTTGTAAAAATCATAATTAATTCATACAAGCACATAAAATTCTGAAATTTTTACCACAGATCTATATGCATACAACCTATGCTCTGATACCATTGTTGGATTTTTAAACGTAGCGGGGCATGGAAAAACACTTTTACATACACAAAATCCAAATAAAAGCATATAAATCGTGAATAAAAATTCGAGGGATCGAATCTAACCTTTAAAAATAATTCGGAGATAACGATCAGAGATCCTTAGCAGTTGCTCCTCAAGTGTGAAGCACTCCACCGGTATCCACCAAGAAAACGACTTTTAGGAGGAGGAGGAGGTGGAGAGAATTTGGTTTTCTAAAACTTTTGGGTTTCTGGGGTTAGAATAAAATAGGGTCTATAATAGTGTATTTATAGGCAAAATTTTCAGCTGAAATTTTCCCATAAATATTATTATTATTATCCCATTTATTATTCTCATTAATAATTAAAACACCTTTTAATTATTAATCCTTTTTCTAAACACTTTAAAATTAATTCTCTCTCTTGATTTAATTTCCAAAAATTAAATCCTTAATTAATAATATTAAGAACTTTTCTTAATTAATTTATAATCAATTAAATCTCATTTAATCAATTATTAAATTTGCCAATTAATTATTTATTTCACAAATAAATAATTATTAGCCATTATTAATTAATTCCTCCACCATAAAATCATTCTCTTTTTATGGTGTGACCCTGTAGGTTCAATATTAAGCCGATAGTAGAAATAAATAATAATAAAACTATTTTATCATTATTTATATAAATTCTCTAATTTATTAAATATGATTAATTAATTAATCACATTTATTCTACATCGTGAGTGATGCTTCTCAACATATCGCGACTATCCGGATAATATGAATTCACTGCTTAGAATACCAAGAACCTGTCAGTGAATAGTTACCGTATAATAAACTCCTTCTACCCTACAATGTCCCGATTAAATACAAGGCACGGATCTCGTGTCAAGCCTATCTAATTCAATCACTTGCTTACCATTTACTATGCGTAGTTCTATGCAAATTAGAAACTCCTTTCTAATTTCATTCACTCTGGCCAGAGATTCCTGAACTAGCATAAGTGGATCAGCCTTGAACATTCGCTTCCTTCACTAGAAGGGGTAGATCCTTTATTGATCATACACTATCTTCGTGTACAAATTCCTATACCCAGAAGAGCCCTAATAATTGTTCCTGGAGACTAAGAACTAAACCAAAGCATAGTTCAGTGTACACAAGATGACTATGATGACCTCAAGTCTAAGGATACTTGTACAACTATCACTAAGCGACAACTGCTGACACGTGAGTGAACTCCATCAGTTGTTAAGCTGGGCGAGTCATGTTCAGTGAACTTATTCTATAATAAGCACCTACATACTAGCTATAGTGTCACCACACAAATGTCTATGAGAACAGACATCCTTCATAATGAAGCAAGCATAGTATGTACCGATCTTTGCGGATTATTAATTACCAGTTAGTAATCCTATGACCAGGAACTATTTAAGTTTAGAGTTATCATCTTTTTAGGTCTCACTATTATGATCTCATCATAATCCATAAAAAGCTTTACTCTAAACTATGGTATATCTTATTTAAACACTTAAATAGATAAAGCCCGTAATAAAAACAAAACAAGTCTTTATTAGTATCAATGAAATCAAAACAGATTACATAAAAGTTATTCCTAAATCCTAATACATGATTGGACTTAGGACATATTCCTTTCAATTATTGTGTTGAGTGCTTATAAATTTAGTGTTTAATGTATTAGTATATATATATATATATGTAATAACCCCAATTTTTGGAATTTTTGAAACACTGATAAATAGTAACTTTTTGCTGATGATGCTGATTAAGAAAAATTATCAGACAACACTATATAGGAGTACTGTTATGGAAATTCTGAGATCGTATTGGTATTCCATAAAGTAAATGAGTGTATGTAAAGGTCGTCAGAATTCGAATCCGGAAACTTTGATTTTTTCCCGAAAATCCACCAGATACCTAAAGAATTGAGTATAAGGTAACATGATTAAAAGGATTTAAATTCAAGGATTATAAGAGAGGATCATAAAAGGAATATAAATATTGAGAAAGGTTTAGGGGAACCCAAATAATAAGATCCCGGATATGATCCCTCATACGACGAACGAGAACAAAAGTTAAGCAAACCGTATAACAGATAAGCGGTCATTAGCCAAGTAATTAAGGGTTAATCAAAGAGGTTAGTGGGTGATGATGTCATCACACCACAAAGGGAAGACAAGTGTTAAAAGATGACACAAGCTTGATGACAAAAGCATGACAAAGGGATTTTGTTTTGTTGGTTGATTTTGGACCATGCAAAATTAACCATGGTAAAAAAATTTAAATCATTTGCTAAGACAAAAAGAGAAGCAACCAAGCATTATTTCATAAAACAAAAAGAAGGAGAGTTGACTTTTGCTTCCAAGAACAAAGCTCTCGGCCAAAACAAACCCAGCAACTTCAAACTGCCATATCTCCTTCAATACTCACTCAAATGTTGTGTTCAATAGCTCGTTGGAAAGGTATTGAGATGACCTACAACTCTTGTTCACAAGTCTCGTCCAAATAAGCATGGTAAAACCCTAATATTTACAGTTCTTTCAATCGGACTTTTAGAAACTTCAAAGCCTAACTTTGTGTTCTTGATTTCTTTGGAAAGATCAAGCTTGTAGGAGGCTCCCTAAGGCTTCCTAGCAACATAACACTTCCCACGGAAGGTATAAACTTCAAACCCTAGCCTTTACTTTTATTATTAGTGAGTTTGATGGTTGGTTTTCTAAATGAGAAGCATGATCTTTGATTATTAGTAGTTTGATTTGAATTTGGAGTGATTTGGTGAATGAATCTTGTTATAGTTAATAGAACTTGATTGTAGTTGGTTGAGATGAAGAATCTGGAGAATAAGGACTGGTACAGTATTATTTAGTTGAGGTTTTGATGTGTTAATAATTGTGAGTTGTTTGGTGAGGTTTTGGTGTAGTGAAAAACTTGGAAAACTCGTAAACATAGCCGTCGTAATGTCCGTTTTCCTTAGACTGTTGTACATGAATCTCGGACCAGATAACTCACTGACCAATCTGTAACTTTTCCATGTTTAGCTAGATCGTGTCGTAAGCTTCATTTTGGTATGTAGTTTGCTTGAATCCGATGTACGGTTCAGGAGAAACGACCATTTTAAGTAACGGCGTTTCGCGAACGAACCTTTACCCCTCGCCTTACTTTGAAACCTTGGTTAAGGCCCTTAAATGACTAATTGGGGTATGAAACAATTTTTTAAAGTGGATTAGGCAGTTTCTAGGGTACTCGCGAAAGAATCGCCTTAAAATTCTTAATAGTTAATTTATTAAAAATGGTGGAGCTGAGGGTACTCGAGCGACTTATGTGATTCGTTAAGCGTAGAAGTGACCATAAGCGAACGTTAGAGTCTAATTGGTTAAAGTCTAGTTTCTTAAGCGACTGGGGTTTAATTCCGACTTATGTTGTTGTTTATAGGTTATCGGACCCATTTTAAGTTTAAGTCTATCCGGGAACACTCAGGCAAGTTTTCTACCCGTTATACTGTTGTTGTGATATATATGTATATGCATTATCTTGTGATAAGTGCATGATTGTTATTAGCAAATCTTGCGATATATTGGAGCATGTGATATGATATTTATATGCATGTTTGTTTCGTAATCTTGATATCTAATTATTGATTCAATGCTTATAAGTTGCATAATACCTATGCTAGAGATAAGCAGTAGTTGCGTATACCCTTAGTATAGGGGACCCAAAGGTAAACATTTTCTAAACCGGGAGTCGATGTTCCCGAGTATAATATATATATATATATATGTAGATATAGTTTTCAAAACTATTAATCGAATAAGGTTTATTCGATAACTTTATTTTATTAAATGAATATTATTTTGAATATGCATTCGAGGACTTATGACTCCGCTTAATTTATTAAATGAATATTATTTTGAATATTCATTCGAGGACTTATGACTCCGCTTAATTTATTAAATGAATATTATTTTTGAATATTCATTCGAGGACTTATGACTCCGCTTATTTTATTAAATAATATTCTTTATTTTATTAAAGAATAATGTTTCGATAATCAAACTTATTTTCGATTATTCAAATAAAGATCGTGCTTTCGTATAAGAATATCTTTGGTTATTTATTATTCATTTCAAGTATGAGTTTTAAAACTTCTACTTCAATTATTTTTATAGAGAATATCCTTTATGGGAATATTATTTAAATGATAATATTCAGATATTTTCTAATATATCGGGACTGATTTATTTCATTAAATCAGCATTACTCCAAACATTCTTAAAAATGTTTTCGAGTCTTCAAAATGATTTTAAAGGTTAGAGCGGATCCCAAAACTCATTTTTATATTTAAGATCTTCCTTTAAAAGGGGATTTAAATACTCGCTCAAATCCTGAGGGATCCGGCTCTGTGGTGTATTTTATATTCGCAATGAGGTTGCTGCTTTGATAAATGAATTGATTATTTACCCAACGTTCGGGAAGTAAGTCCATCTATTGAGTCGGCATAAGCAACATGGGCTCAGTGGGCGTCCATGAAAGTGTAAGTGGCTCAGTGGGAGTCCATCAATACGAAAGTGGCTGAGTGGCAGTCCAGCATAAGGCCCTAATGTGGCCAGGGTGATGACCAGTGGGGGATTCATCCATCTACTAGTAGAAAAGGTAACTTAATTGGTATCTTTTCCTGATCAGCAAGATTTCAGGTTTATGCCAAAAATTCTGTTTTTCCAAATTCATTGGATATTGCAACTCTGTTTATAATTTTCATAACAGATGTTTTCAAGGAGTGTATGAAATATATATATATATATATATATATATATATATATATATATATATATATATGTGTATGTATATATATATATCGGGACTCAATGAAGTATCTCGTAACTTCATTTCTTTCAAATGATATTTCAAAGATTGAATCTATTCAAGTCTTATCTTGTAGTCTCATCAGTGAACTTTTGAAACTGATTATAACTTGAACGGTGGTAGTTCAAGTAGTATTTGGAAAAGATATAAGTATATTGGAGTATCTTGTAACTTCATCTTTTAAACTTATATCTAGTAAATGATTATCTTATGCATGTCAAAGATTTTCAGAAAAATGTTGAGACAAGGTTAGATATATGAGATCACCTTGCAACGATATTTTTATTCAGTTATAAACTGGAACTCTGTGTATATTATACATGTCAGAGGATTTCAAAGATTGTGAAGAGTATATATATATACTGAATATTTTGTGACTTGGTCGCGTTAAGATAACAAACTTGGTTCATTTCTTTTTGACCAAGACTTTCATGAGTACTATGAGGATGCTCACATATTGTAAACCATTATACATATTATTTTGGTGGGCTTGTTGCTCACCCTTGCTTTCTTCTTTCATCACACAACAACAGATAGACAAGATGAACAGGATCAAGCTCCCAATTCGTGAGCGGTTAGGAAACGTTCCGCAGTTTTCTGTAGGCGTTGATGCCGTTGTAGCTGAGGTAGGAGCTACCAGTAGGCTAGGCTTTCAACTTTTGTTGTGCTAGACTTATGTATATTTATGAATTGTAATAATGGCAAAGAATTTGTAAATTATTCAGAAACCCTTTTTATGGTGAAATGGTTTATAATTGTGGAATAAAATGACTTGTGTTATTTTTGGTATTCATCTCTGAGACTATAACTTGTGGTGTGTGTGTGTATTGTGGGGTCACAGTACGCAGTAGTTGGTTGACTATTAAGATTAAGTATTGATAAGGGAAATGGAACTCGTGACAACCCGAATCCCCGACCCCGGATTTTTGGGTGTTACAATATATATATTTTTGAGGGGAATATTTTATCATTTAGTATTTTTAAATGATAATCAAAAGTACATCATTTATTATGAAAAATCAATTTTAAAAATCTTTTAACAATAAATTTTCAAATCTTATATTATTAAATTTCTAAAATCATGAGCTATTTTATGGTATAATTTTTATGATTTATGAAATTGTACTTTATTTATTAAAATTCATTTTTAAGCATATTTTAATTCTATAAAAATGATTACTAGATTACTAATATACCCTTGCATGTGATAGGGATAAATAAATTCTGATTATGTAAATTAAATATTATATTAATTATACGTGATTTGGGCTGCTAGGCCCAATATGAAGATGTATGACATTCAGACCAAAAAGGTTAACACATTGATCAGGCCTGATGGAACAAAGAAGGTCAAAAAACCCTGAATATTAATTAATTTCGTAATTAATTAATAAGGGAAAAATCAGCTTTTGAGAAGAGTCCCAATAAGGACATAAATCCTTGCAGATTAGCCTCTAAGGGACCTAGAAGGATAAGGAATCAGTTTCCTACTATTTAGGACTCCAAAGTCCATTCTAATTCTGAGACTTAGCTACCAAGTCTCCTATACCAAGTCCAATTCAAGGACCACCAACATCTATATAAGGGGTCTCACCCCACAAATCAGAACTACGTTTTTCGACTTGATCCTTGGCAATCAGCAAGGTAAATAGGCATCTTGTTAAGACAGAATGAGTCACAAAATACAAAAGTAGTCAAATCGAACTTCGAAGCTCACGTTCCTTAGTAATAAATACAACAATTATATATCTTAGTTTTTAATCCATAACATTTGGCGCCGTCTGTGGGAAAGCACAACAACAACCATGTCGAGAACACGGAGAACAATTAGAGCTCTTGAGGAATGAACACCATCGGGGACAACCCAAGTGATTTCGTCAACCGTGGAGGTACCTCCTCATTCAACTTATGCAGTCACCCAAGGAGAAGCCCAGATAGGGGTAACTGAACCTCAGCCACAAGGGATGATTCCCTCGACCATTCAAGGTACGAATCCCCAAGTTCAACAACTACTTGCACCTGTGAATTCTCGACCCATTGGGTACGAATATTCAACTGTTGTGACTACTAACCCCCCTTATGGGATGCCCCTTTACCCCGAGGTTGGAGGAAGTGGACATGCTGGACGGAGTGAAACACGAGGGTGATCGCCCCCCTACATACGAGGTTTGGCTCATATCCCTGAGGATCAGGAATTTTCTGGCCCTTACACTGAGAGAGACTCCGAATCTTCGGATGATGAAGTAGCCCCAAGAAGGATACATGCTGGCAAAGAGCCGATGGCTGATGGTAGCCAACGTCCTAGGAGCACCCAAGGGACGAAACCCCAAGAAGTGCAGGAAAGGATCAGGGCTCACGAGGCTGAGATTCAAAGGCTGAAGCGCGACTTGGAGGTGCACCAGACCACCAGACTCCCTCTACCTCCTAGGGGGAGAAATCCTCCACCTATCATAGACCTGGATGGTCCGATACGGAGAAAGGCTGTTGTCCCAAGGGCTGATCCAAGCAATCTTCTTCCCCTTGGAGATCCTGATGATCCTACTCCGCCCTTCACTGAAGAAATAATGAATGCCCATATCTCAAGGAAGTTCAAGATGCCAACTATCAAAGCTTATGATGGCATGGGAGATCTCGCTAATCATGTTAGGACATTCTCTAATGCACTGCTGTTGCAGCCCGTGAATGATGCTATTAAGTGTCGGGCCTTTCCTCAAACCCTGTCGGGTATGGCTCAAAGGTGGTATAGTCGTTTGCCCCCAAACTCTATTGGGTCATTCAGAGAATTAAGTCAGGCTTTTATTAAATAGTTCATCAGTGGGAGAGTGCTTGAGAAAAGCTCAGCATCCCTCATGAGCATTGTGCAGGGAGCGAAGGAATCCTTGAGAGACTACCTGAATTGTTTCACAGAGGAAGCTTTAAAAGTCCCGAACCTTGATGGCAAGGTAGCCATGATAGCATTGCAATAGGGAACTATGGATGAGTTTTCAAGATGTCATTGGCCAAACGCCCCCTGAAAGCATGTTGTAGCTCCAAGATAGGGCAGGGAAGTATATCAAGGTCGAAGAGAGTATGAGAAAAACAGTCGTGGGCAATAAGCTCATTGGAGGCAAGAAGCGGAAGATAGATATGGAATACATCGCTAAGGACAAGTATCCTAATACTGAGCAAAATCCTGACTCAACTCCCAATAGAGGAGGACCTGGACAAAATTTTACCGAGTATGCTAAGCTGAATGCTCCAAGGAGCCAAATTCTAATGGAAATCGAGAAAGATCGAGATATTCGCTAGCCTAAGCCCTTGAAGGCCGACCCTGCCAAGTTAGATAAGAGCAAGTATTGTAGATTTCATAACGATGTTGGTCATGACACCGATGAGTGTAGGCAACTGAAAGATGAGATTGAATTCCTTATTAGAAAAGGAAGGTTGAACAAGTACACTGGAGATGGAGGGGATAAGAATAACAATGGAAGAAAGAACTTTGAAGATCGTAGGAGGGTCCAAGACGATCAAGGGTGGAATCCCCAGCCTAGGGGACCGGTGATAAATACAATCTTCGGAGGACCACGACCCCGAGGGCCTGTGATAAACACAATTTTTGGAGGACCAACTGCTGCTGGGTTATCTAAGAACTCCAGGAAAGCGTATGCCCGAGAAGTTATGCATATTATTGGGGAAGCCCCAAAGAGGGCCAGGACAGGAGTAATAATGTCTTTTGATGATTCTGATCTGGAGGGTATGAAATTTCCCCATGACGACCCGTTGGTTATAAACCTGATAATAGGGAACAACCCAGTGAAAAGGGTCCTTGTGGATAATGGTGCTTCAGTGGATATCTTGCTCCATGACACCTTTTTGAGGATGGGATATAACGACTCCCAATTGACCCCAACCGACATGCCAATATATGGATTTGCGGGAGTGGAGTGCCCCGTAAAAGGGATAATCAATTTGCCAACAACCATAGGACAGGAACCAAGGCAAGCAACTCAGATGTTGGACTTCGTGGTGGTGAAGGCTAGTTCAACTTACAATGCTATCATGGGAAGAACAGGGATACACGCCTTCAAGGCAGTCCCTTCTTCCTACCATTCAGTTATGAAGTTTCCCACCCAGGATGGGATCGGAGAAGAGAGAGGAGATCAAAAAATGGCTAGAAGCTGTTGGGGGGCAGGTTCTTCCTATTGAAAATCTGGATATCCGAGAGAATGATGAGAAAAGAGGAAAGCCAACAGAAGACTTGGTTTCAATTCCTTTAGCCCCCGAAGATCCTGAGAAGATGACCTTTATTGGAGCCACGCTCGAGGAGCCCCTTAGAGGGAAGTTGGTGAAATTTTTGCAAGAAAATAATGACGTATTTGCATGGTCAGCAGCTGATATGCCTGGCATAGACCCAGAACTGATTACTCACAAGCTAAATGTGGACCCAAATCGAAAGACAGTGAAACAAAAGAAAAGAAGTTTTGCTCCAGAAAGGCAAGAAGCTATAAAACAGGAAGTGGAGAAGCTCTTAGAGGCTGGTTTCATTGAGGAGATTCCATTTCTGGAGTGGTTAGCAAACCCTGCAATGGTGAAGAAGGCCAATGGAAAATGGAGGATGTGTGTGGACTTCACTAATCTAAATGATGCATGTCCTAAGGACTGTTTCCCGTTACCAAGGATCGATACATTGATAGATGCCACTGTTGGGCATGAGATGCTGAGCTTCATGGATGGATTTAGTGGATACAATCAGATCAAGATGCATAAGGACGACATTCCAAAGGTATCATTCATCACTGACTTTGGTGTTTATTGTTATCTTGTTATGGCATTTGGTCTCAAGAATGCAGGAGCCACCTATCAAAGGTTGGTAAATAAAAGTTTTAAGGATCTTATTGGCAAGACTATGGAAGTCTATGTTGATGACATGTTAGTCAAGAGTCTAGTAAAGACTGATCATATAACCCATTTGAGGGAAGCTTTCGAGGTCCTGAGGTACCACAAGATGATGTTAAATCCTACGAAGTGTGCTTTCGGAGTAGGATCTGGAAAAATTTTGGGATTGATGGTCTTCAAGAGAGGGATCGAGGCCAACCCCGATAAAATAAAGGCAATCCGGGACATGGAGCCACCAAAAACTGTCAAAGATGTTCAGAAGCTCACAGGAAGGGTTGCTATGCTGGGACGATTCATCTCCAAGTCAGGAGACAAATGCCTGTCGTTCTTCAAGTCCTTAAAGAAGGTCAAAGATTTTCAATAGGGTGAGAAAAGCCAGAAGGCATTCGAGGAATTAAAGAAATATATGGCCCAGGCCCCGTTGTTGGCCAAGCCAGTTTTGAATGAAGTCTTATACTTGTACTTGGCCGTTTCAGAGAGTGCCTTGAGCGCTGTGTTGGTTAAGGAGGAACTGAAAATCCAGAAACCCGTATACTATGTCAGCAAGATTCTGCATGGAGCTGAGTTGAATTATTCAACCATTGAGAAGTTTTTTTAGCTCTGGTAATGGCTTCAAGAAAGCTTCGTCCTTACTTTCGGGCTCATCAAATTGAGGTTCTAACAAATCAACCCTTAAGAAATATAATCCATAGTCCAAAGGCTAGTGGGAGACTGATCAAATGGGCAATAGAGTTGGGAGAATTCGACATCAAGTATAAGTCACGAACGACAATAAAAGCCCATGCATTGGATGACTTCGTGGTGGAATGTACCATACCCAACCAAGAAGTCGGGGGGCAGGAAGATACCATACCTCAAGACAAGGAAGTTGATAAGGGGGACAAAGAAAAAGTTGATAAGGAGAAAAAATATTGGGTTCTCTATTTTGATGTAGTATCAAAAACAAATTCAAGTGGGGCAGGTTTGGTTTTACAAAGCCCTGATGGGTTCTTGATTGAGTATGCCATGAAGTTAGACTTCCCAATCACAAACAACGAGACAGAATATAAAGCTCTGATAGCTGGTCTTGGCTTAGCGGGGACACTTAGAGTATAACACCCTCCAAATCCGGGGTATAGATTTGGGGCATTATTAACAACAATTACCAACTAAACCTGCACAAACGGAATATAAATATAATAATTACCCCGAACTATCACTACTCAGGATCTTTTAAGGTCTGAGTTTGAAAACAAGAACCACATACTACATTTTATTACAAACCCAACTAAATAAAACCTGTCTCAAGAACTCTCTTTGTTACAAAACTTTATTCTATCTACAATCTCACTACACAACTTTTATTCAAACTACACAAGACTTTCATTCAACCCAACATTACTACTTATCCTGCTACACCTGATCTGGCAATTTAAAGCTCTCTTCGGGAATAGGATGGAACACTCTTGGTATAAGAGGGTCCCGCTGCTTGACTCGCTTCTTGACTATGCGGGTTCTGATGGGTTTCATTCTCTACCTTAACTGTAAAACAATAGGAGTAACAATAAAAAGGGATGAGCCAAAATTGCTCAACAAGCCTGCAACAATATATATAGTATAAAGAAAGAGAAGTGAGTGAAACAATAAGCTGCTGGTTGGAACAACCATCTGAATCTGTATAGAATAGTAATTTGCCAATGCTGGCGAGTACCAAATGAACAAGACCGGAAACAAGAACCAACATATGCACTATAACCTGCTGATCAGTCAGAATATAGTGCGAATCTATACCCAACTGCATAGACCCAACCAACATAAGGAGTACTCAGGCAACTATGGCCTATTAAATAATGGTCTGGGTAAAACCCAGCCCGTATAGTAACCATCCAGTCCAAGGCTTAGCATCCGGAACAATCGGAATGCTATTGATATATCGCAACACCAGGATATACTAGAGTATATGTAACAAGGGTAAAGGAATTAAAATATGAACAGGGAATTCAATAAATTGGGTCAATCAAGAATTGAAATGAAATTGGAAACAAGCAATAATAAATGGGTAACAGTGTATATGAACAATGATTATCAAAGAGAACTGATACGATAGAAAAGAAATATAAATCACTATTCTGAATTTAGAATAGGGGAAAAACTTGCCTTGCGCGTACTTAACCTGGTTTAACTCACCGCCTTCTGACCCTAGCTTGCTTTGCCTTGCTAACACCGAAAAAATCATGGAAAGATAGGCGTTTAGATAACTTACTATATACGTATATCTTGAATTGATAACACACAACCTTATCAGTCTACCCATGCATTTCTATCCGACTCGCATATATACACATACATTTATACAGCACATCTATTCACATAATCACGTAAAGCACGTAGCACATAAAGCACATAATCAATTTCTAGATTTATAATTATTTTTAGAATCAATTCTAGACTTATACCTGCATTACTAGTCTTATCTGATTTTATTATAATTTTTTGGGATTTATTCGGCTCAATTATACCCTTACTAGGACCTACGAACTATCAATTATCACCAAACCACTCTCTTTTCGGAAGAAATTATAACTTACAACTATTTTTATTGGATTCATCTCATTTTTCTGAATCTAGGGGTCTTCGTTTCACTCAAATCCGACTAACAGTTGAATTATTATGAATTAAACAAGATTTAATTAATTAATAATTAATTATAAATAATTAATTATAATTAAACAATTCTTAATTATATTTTTAAATAATTAATTAATAATTATTATATTTTAAAACAATTAATCCCTAATTATTGGGAATTATTATTATTTATTACAAATTATTATTACTTATTCGATCAGATCAATTACTTACAAATAATCAATCGATTTAATTAACCGATACGCTATTTATCAAATAACTACGAATTACTCGAATTATAGACCAAATTAACGATTAATCACTCGTATAACTACGAGCTACTCGCGATTCTCGCCTAATTACCGAACTATTCTATTATTATTGAAACTCATACGATTCGCTAAACAGATAATTACCGATAACTATTATACGATACGAATAATTATCACAATATTATTCGAATAACTAACGCTCGAATAATAATTCTAATTATCGAATCATTATTCGCACTATTAACTAATTATTAGATTATTAATTACGTCACTTAATTATTTCTAATCCTTATTTACTAATTAATTACCTAATTATTAATTAATTACCCAATTATTAATTAATTAGATAATTAATAAATAATTAATAAATAATTAAATAATTAATTAAATAAATAAATTCGAATTTATAATTTAATAAAATATTCAAAAATTATAAATACTATTTTTCAGAATATAAAACTAATTTTTAATTAATTATTAGAATTATTAAAACTGATTTTTAATTACTAAAATATAAATAAATCATTAATTTAATCAGAAACACAAAATCAGGAATAGGTTTTGGGTTGCAAGGATCAAACCCGGGTCGAAACCGGGTTGCAAACCGGGTCGTCCCCAACCCAAACGGGTCGGGAAGAACACCGGCCAAAAACTCAGAACCCGACGCCGGCGTTTGATTCCGGTGAGCACGAAACGCTTGATTCCAGGCTCGATTCTTCTGTGGTTTCGAAGCACAGCAATACCACGACGTCCCCCCAGCCTTTCTCCTTCGTTTTCGTCGACCACAACGGCCGGAAACGCGATGAACACGGCGGCGGCGGCTAAACTCCGGCGAGCTCGAAACGGACACCAAATCGAGTGAAACCGGTGCCAAACGACTCCATAATCGACTATCTAAACGCTTGTAGCAACGAAATCATCAAACAATCAATCAAAAACAAAACCCGAATTCACGAAATAAACCCGAAAATACAAAATTAAATTCAAGTAATCCAACAACAAAATCATGTACATAATCAGAAACTACGAATCACCAGCTTCAATCTGACTACTTACATGAACGATTTGGACTCCGGAATCACATTCAAATTCACGATTGATTCTGTTGCCCTGTTCTTCACAGAAACCCTAACCCTAATTCCTTTTCTGATTTTCTTTTTATTTTCTGATTTTTAAGTATAATTAACTGATTTAATTAATAATAAATCAGGTATTTATATTTATGAAAATAATACCCCTACGTAAAATTAAGGGTCTAATTACACTCCTAATAAAAAAATTTGGCCCCAATTTTTATAATTTTTGGGTATTAATATAAAATTTTTAAATATCCAATAAATACTAAATAAATACTAAAAATTCCCAAAAATAGTGAAAATTACAAAAATATAAAGAAAATGATATATGATAATTTCATGATCATATAAAAATAAAAATGTAATTTTTGTGGGGTTTTTGATACCCGAAGGGGTCCGGAAAAGTCGTTTTTCGCGAAAAAAAATCAATTTGTAAAACGTCCAGGGGTTTAGAATAGCGATATGGTATAGGGCATTTTTAATAAAATAGAGCCAATGATTTTGTTTGAAATACGGACTTTTAAAACATAATTTTGAGCTGTACAGGTTTTAATATAATATATATAACTGATGATAAAACGCTCAATAAATATCCAAAACACGTTTGGATCAAAACAACCAACACATAACACATAGCAATTATGGTTTAACGACTTAACAAATTTAATCACATAATAATACACATAATTTATCATTATTATAATATAATACAAGCGTAATTCCTTGGTCGTTACATTCTCCCCCCTCCATTAACAAGATTCTGTCCTCAGAATCACACTATGCAAATACCTAAGGATACTTTGCTAATATTTCACTTTCAAGCTCCCAGGTTGATTCTTCAACCACTGGGTTTCTCCACAAGACTCTTACTAATGACACAAACTTATTTCTTAATACCTTCTCTTGACGATCTAAAATCCTTACCGGCTGCTCTATATACGACAAATCTGCCTGAAGTTCTACTGGTTCATACTCTATTACATGCCTTTTATCAGGATTGTACTTCTTAAGCATAGATACATGAAATACGTTGTGAATGTGCTGCATATGGAGTGGTAAAGCTAAGTCGTACGCAACCTTCCCAATTTTCTTCAAAATCTCAAATGGTCCAACGTATCGTGGCTTCAATTTCCCTTTATTGCCAAATCTGGTCAATCCTTTCCATGGCGATATTTTGAGCAATACGTGTTCTCCTTCTTGATAGTCCATATCCTTCCTTGCTTGGTTTGCATATTTGCTTTGCCTGTTTTGCGCTGCCTCGATTCATTTTCGAATAAGTTCAATCTTTTCTTTTGTCTGCTGAATTAATTCTGGACCCAAAATCTTGCGTTCTCCAACTTCATCCCAATGCACTGGTGATCTGCATTTCCTCCCATATAATGCTTCATACAGTAGCATTCCAATACTAGCGTGATAGCTGTTATTATAAGAAAATTCCACTAGGGGTAAATGTTCATCCCAACTACCTTCAAAATCGATCGCACAAACTCGTAGCATGTCTTCAATCGTTTGAATTGTCCTTTCACTTTGACCGTCAGTTTGCGGATGATAGGCTGTACTCATATTCAACTTCGTTCCTAGACATTCTTGGAATTGTCTCCAAAATCTTGAATTGAAACGAGGATCTCGATCCGATACAATCGATACTGGTACTCCATGACGCATCACAATTTCTTGAAGATATAAGTGCACTAGCTTGTCCAGTGAAAATTTCTCATTAATTGGAAGAAAATGTGCTAATTTCATCAATCGATCAATAATAACCCAAATTGCATCATGATTTGCTTTCGTTCTTGGAAGTCCCACTACGAAATCCATCGCTAGATGTTCCCATTTCCATTCTGGAATGTCTAACGGTTGCAATAACCCACTTGGACGTTGATATTCTGCTTTAACTCGCTGGCATGTGTAGCATTTACTCACCCATTCTGCTATCTCCTTCTTCATATTCGGCCACCAAAAGTTTTCCTTCAAATCGCGATACATTTTCGTGCTTCCTGGATGAATGGAATACTTCGAATTGTGCGCATCTCGCATAATTTCTTCTTTTAATTCTGCCACGTTAGGGATCCAGATTCTTGACACAAAACATAAAATTCCTTCATTATCTTTCTGAGTTGTAATCTCCTCTCCCGTTAAGTTGTCATCTTGACTTATCACTTCATCTTGACAACGGTGAATCTTTTCTAGCAACCCTGGTTGAAGAGTCATAGCGTAGATAGTTCCTGCAGATTCATGGGGAATACGAATCTCAATTTCCAATTTGTCGAATTCTTTAACCAATTCTTCACATGAAGTTAACCGATTCAACCTTTCTTTTCTACTCAACGCATCTGCTACAATATTTGCTTTCCCTGGATGATAACTGATTGTAACATCATAATCTTTAATCAATTCCAGCCATCGACGTTATCGCATGTTTAGTTCCTTTTGCGTGAAAATATACTTCAAACTTTTATGATCCGTGTAGATTTCACATTTTTCACCGTACAGATAATGTCTCCAAAGCTTCAATGCAAATAAAATTGCTGCCAATTCCAGATCATGCGTAGGATATTTCTGCTCATGAGGTTTAAGTTATCTCGAAGCATATGCAATAACGTTACCATGTTGCATCAACACACATCCTAGCCCGCGATACGAAGCGTCACTGTAAATAACAAAATTTCCTTGCTCGTCTGGCAGTACTAATACTGGTGTAGTCACCAACCGATTCTTCAACTCTTGAAAACTTTCTTCACACTTACTATTCCATTCAAACTTTTCACTTTGTCGAGTTAACTTGGTCAACGGTGTCGCTATCTTCGCAAAATCTTTGACAAATCTTCGATAATATCCTGCCAATCCTAAGAAACTTCGAACCTCTGTCGGCGTCTTTGGTCTTTCCCAATTCAACACATCTTCAATCTTTGCTGGATCAACTTGAATGCCTTCTCTACTGATGATATGCCCTAGAAACTGCACTTCTTTCAACCAAAATTCACATTTTGAAAATTTTGCATAAAGCTGCTCCTTTCGTAATATCTCCAATGTCGTTCTTAAATGCGCTGCATGTTCTTCTTCTGTCTATGAGTAGATCAAGATGTCATCAATAAATACAATGATAAACTTATCCAAATACTTCTTGAATATTCGATTCATCAAATCCATAAATGTTGCAGGTGCATTCGTCAATCCAAAAGCCATCACAAGAAATTCGTAGTGTCCGTACCTCGTTCTGAACGCTGTCTTTGGAATATCCTCGGCCTTGATCTTTAACTGATGATAGCCTGATCGTAAGTCGATTTTCGAAAACCATGCTGCTCCTTTTAGTTGATCAAATAAATCATCGATGCGAGGTAAAAGATATTTATTCTTGATAGTTAACTTGTTCAGCTCACGATAATCAATAAACAGTCGCATACTACCATCCTTTTTTTTCACGAACAATACTGGTGCGCCCCATGGGGATACACTTGGCCTTATAATTCCTTTGTCGAGAAGTTCTTGCAACTGCTTTGCTAATTCCCTCATTTCAACAGGTGCCATTCGATATGGAGCTTTCGAAATTGGTTCAGTCCCTGGCGTCAAGTCAATAGTGAACTCGATTTCTCGATCTGGTGAAAGTCCTGGTAGTTCGTCTGGAAAAACATCAAGAAATTCATAAACTACAGGAATATCTTCAATCTTCGAATTACCCTTATCAGCATCCCGTACATAGGCTAAATAAGCTTGACATCCTTGGCGTAGCAATCTTCTCATCTGCATTATTGATAGGAATTTCTGCTTTTGCTTCTCACCTTTAAATATTACCGTTTCATTTTCTTCAGTTTGCAATTTCACTCTTTTATTCGCACAGTCAATCTGAGCATTATTACTAGATAGCCAATCCATTCCAAGAATAATCATCAAACTCCCCTAACCTAAAAGGTATCAAATCAACTGAAAAATGACATCTCCCTATCTCAATATCACAACTCGGGCATACTCGATCTACTGCAACCTGATCATCATTTGCTAATTTTATGACTAACACTTCATCTAACCACTGGATCTCACAATCTATCTTAGAGATAAAATCTTCAGAAATAAAAGATCTAGTAGCTCCTGAATCAATCAATACTAAAGCATTTACGGAATTTATAGGGAGTGTACCTGCAACTACATTCGGACTCTGTACTGCTTCCTTCATTGACATATTGAAAGTCCTTGCTCTGGGCTGATTTTGCTGTGGTAGTGGAGGTGGAGGTAACGCTAAAACTCTGGGAATACTAGCGGCCATTGCAATTCCTCTGCAGTCTCTGGCGATATGTCCTTTTCTCTCACATTGGAAACAAGTAACTTATGCTTTTCCCATCGGACATTCTCCAGAATAGTGTCCCCTTTGCTTGTCGAATAAGCCTTTGCTGAGTTGGGGCAGGAAGTCGATTACCCATCCTCTGGTTGTTTTGTTCTGGCCTCCTAAAGTTTACTTTTCCTCGAGCTTGAAATCCCGACGTTTTGTTGAAACGATTCTGAAAATTTCCTGGTCCTTTCTCTTTCTGAGCTGCTTCGCTTTCACCTTCAATAATCATAGCCTTCTAAACAACAGCCGTATAAGTTGTCAGTTCAAACACAGCTACCCTGCTACGAATCCATGGTTTCAGTCCTTGCTGGAATCTCTTGGCCCGCTTCTCGTCCGTATCCACTTGCTCTGGAACAAACCTTGCCAATTCAGTGAACTTGGTCTCATAATCCGCAACCGATAAGTTGTCTTGCTTCAGCTCCAGGAATTTGATCTCCATCTGGTTCTTCATAAAATGAGGAAAATATTTCTCCAAGAAAAGATCAGTGAATCTATCCCAGGTCACTACATCTTCTCCTTCCAAAGCTTTCTTCGATTCCCACCAGTAATTAGCTTCGCCTTTCAGAAAGTAGCTAGCGAAATCCGTCTTCTGTTCTTCCTCAACCTTTACTAACGAAAAAGCCTTTTCCATCTCTTTCAGCCAAGCTCTCGCTTTTTTAGGATCCGTGGAACCCATAAATTCCGGTGGCTTCACCGACTGAAATTGCTTGAAGGTGACCGTAGGTGCTGCTGGTGGTACTTGACGTCCTGGATGAGCGGCTTGTTGTAACATCTGTTGCTGGAACTGCTATTGTTACTGCTGCATTTGTTGTTGCATCATCAACATCTGCTGTTGCATGAGATTAAACATCTGATCCATCTGGTTATTATTGTTTTGGCCCTCGGTGTTTCCATTCGATGAGTGGGGTTGTGCTTTTCTTTTGGGTGCCATCTTTCTGGTAAATAAACAATGGGTCTTCTTTAATAACAATATATTAAACGTATATTAAAACAGTCGATTTGGGAAAATAAAACGGCTTATTAAATAACTGAATAGATAAAACAACATGATATGTTTTTTTTAAAACATAAGGGTATAATATGATCGTAAATAAAACTACATTTGTAAATATGCAATGGTACTGAAATAAATGTAAATGCTTAAATAACTGGAAATAAAATAAAGAAAACGTGCAAAAGATTATCTCATATATATATATAGGTAGAACACCATCTACATGTGTCAGTGCTTGATACAAAAACCTATGATATAATAGTCGTATTGCTACTACTATCAGTCAAAGTCAGTAGCTACACTCATACAAACTAGTCATACAATACTATGCTGCCTCTATCTACAAAATATACATAATACCATACTCATCGATCTGCTAGTCTCAAAATCCTGGTGGTACGTGGCTCAACTCCTCCTGCAATGCCTCTAGCACTGCCTCGATAAGTCCTAATGCTCTGCGATATGCTGTCTCCGCACTAAGATCCTACTGTCTCAAATCAGTAAGCTGCTGAGAACTAATCCGGTGAATCTGATGTAGCCTCTCTCTCAGTATATAATCTGGTCGTAATGCTCTGATAGGTCCATCTGCCTGCGTCTCATACAATTCAAGGATCTCTCTACACTGGTTCTGCCATCTAATCCTCTCCTCCCTCTCTGCCTGAAAGCGCTGGTAAGTCACTATATGATGCTCACGAAGATCAGTGCTGGAACCTCGAGAAGGTAATGGTCCATCTACCACGATCTCATCCATAAACTCTGGATGAGGAAACTAATAAACTCCAGGAACAGGTGCATAAATGGCTAATGGGGCAGGGAATAAGACAGGCTGCTCCATAGGTGCATACACTGGCGGCTCTGCCTCTGGCTCCATCTGTGGCATCTCTGGAATCTCGACTGGTGGCATAGGAATCTGAGGCTCTAAATCCTCCCACTGCGGAAGATCAACCATGTCAGGAATATCGAACATTGGAAACTCTAATGGTGGAAAATCTGGTATCTGTGGCTCAAAGTATGGAAAATAATCTATAAAACCTGGTACCTCTGGGGGAAGTGGTATCTCTGGTGGTGGTCCAGGTGGAAATGGTGGAGGTAGTGGCAATGGAGGTAAGATCTGCTCTGACCATGGGGCTAATACCGGTGCAACCACTGGATCTGTCTCGGTCCTCTCCGTAGACGATGATAAAGAAGCCATCTAATATACATAAAAATAATAACACGAAAACAATCAAATCACAATTCCTAAAACTCATAACTTCTAATCACATAAACAAACAATACTAACACTCTTACTCTCATCCTATCTCATTTTCCTATCTTATCTTAGCCCTAACGTTCTTGTTTTCAAAGGTCAAACCTAAGCTCTGATGTCAACTATAACACCCTCCAAATCCGGGGTATAGATTTGGGGCATTATTAACAACAATTACCAAATAAACCTGCACAAGAGGAATATAAATATAATAATTACCCCGAACTATCACTACTCAGGATCTTTTAAGGTCTGAGTTTGAAAACAAGAACCACATACTACATTTTATTACAAACCCAACTAAATAAAACATGTCTCAAGAACTCTCTTTGTTATAAAACTTTATTCTATCTACAATCTCACTACACAACTTTTATTCAAACTACACAAGACTTTCATTTAACCCAACATTACTACTTATCCTGCTACACCTGATCTGGCAATTCAAAGCTCTCTTCAGGAATAGGAAGGAACACTCATGGTATAAGAGGCACCCACTGCTTGACTCGCTTCTTGACTATGCGGGTTCTGATGGGTTTCATTCTCTACCTTAACTATAAAACAATAGGAGTAACAATAAAAAGGGATGAGCCAAAATTGCTCAACAAGCCTGCAACAATATATATAGTATAAAGAAAGAGAAATGAGTGAAACAATAAGCTGCTGGTTGGAACAACCATCTGAATCTGTATAGAATAGTAATTTGCCAATGCTGGCGAGTACCAAATGAACAAGACTGGAAACAAGAACCAACATATGCACTATAACCTGCTGATCAGTCAGAATATAGTGCGGATCTATACCCAACTGCATAGACCCAACCAACATAAGGAGTACTCAGGCAACTATGGCCTATTAAATAATGGTCTGGGTAAAACCCAGCCCGTATAGTAACCATCTAGTCCAAGGCTTAGCATCCACAACAATCGGAATGCTATTGATATATCCCAACACCAGTATATACCAGAGTATATGTAACCATGGTAAAGGAATTGAAATATGAACAGGGAATTCCATAAATTGGGTGAATCAAGAATTGAAATGAAATTAGAAACAAGCAATAATAAATGGGTAACAGTGTATATGAACAATGATTATCAAAGAGAACTGATACGATAGAAAAGAAATATAAATCACTATTCTGAATTTAGAATAGGGGAAAAACTTGCCTTGCGCGTACTTAACCTGGTTTAACTCACCGCCTTCTGACCCTAGCTTGCTTTTCCTTGCTAACACTGAACAAATCATGGAAAGATAGGCCTTTAGATAACTTACTATATACGTGTATCTTGAATTGATAACACGCAACCTTATTAGTCTACCATGCGTTTCTATCTGACTCGCATATATACACATACATTTATACAGCACATCTATTCACATAATCACGTAAAGCACGTAGCACATAAAGCACATAATCAATTTCTAGATTTATAATTATTTTTAGAATCAATTCTAGACTTATACCTGCATTACTAGTCTTATCTGATTTTATTATAATTTTTCGGGATTTATTCGGCTCAATTATACCCCTACTAGGACCTACGAACTATCAATTATCACCAAACTACTCTCTTTTCGGAAGAAATTATAAATTACAACTATTTTTATTGGATTCATCTCATTTTTCTGAATCTAGGGGTCTTCGTTTCACTCAAATCGGACTAAAGGTTGAATTATTATGAATTAAACAAGATTTAATTAATTAATAATTAATTATAATTAAACAATCCTTAATTATATTTTTAAATAATTAATTAATAATTATTATATTTTAAAACAATTAATCCCTAATTATTAGAAATTATTATTATTTATTACAAATTATTATTACTTATTCGATCAGATCAATTATTTACAAATAATCAATCGATTTAATTAACCGATACGCTATTTATCAAATAACTACGAATTACTCGAATTATAGACCAACTTAACGATTAATCACTCGTATAACTACGAGCTACTCGTGATTCTCGCCTAATTACCGAACTATTCTATTATTAGTGAAACTCTTACGATTCGCTAAACAGATAATTACCGATAACTATTATACGATACGAATAATTATCACAATATTATTCGAATAACTAACGCTCGAATAATAATTCTAATTATCGAATCATTATTCGCACTATTAACTAATTATTAGATTATTAATTACCTCACTTAATTATTTCTAATCCTTATTTACTAATTAATTACCTAATTATTAATTAATTACCCAATTATTAATTAATTAGATAATTAATAAATAATTAGATAAATAATTAAATAATTAATTAAATAAATAAATTCGAATTTATAATTTAATAAAATAATTCAAATATTATAAATACTATTTTTCAGAATATAAAACTAATTTTTAATTAATTATTAGAATTATTAAAACTGATTTTTAATTACTAAAATATAAATAAATCATTAATTTAATCAGAAACACAAAATCAGGAATAGGTTTTGGGTTGCAAGGATCAAACCCGGGTCGAAACCGGGTTGCAAACCGGGTCGTCCCCAACCCAAACGGGCCGGGAAGAACACCGGCCAAAAACCCAGAACCCGACGCCGGCGTTTGATTCCGGTGGGCACGAAACGCTTGATTCCAGGCTCGATTCTTCTGTGGTTTCGAAGCACAGCAATACCACGACGTCCCCCCAGCCTTTCTCCTTCGTTTTCGTCGACCACAACGGCCGGAAACGCGATGAACACGGCGGCGGCGGCTAAACTCCGGCGAGCTCGAAACGGACACCAAATCGAGTGTAACCGGTGCCAAACGACTCCATAATCGACGATCTAAACGCTCGTAGCAACGAAATCATCAAACAATCAATCAAAAACAAAACCCGAATTCACGAAATAAACCCGAAAATACAAAATTAAATTCAAGTAATCCAACAACAAAATCATGTACATAATCAGAAACTACGAATCACCAGCTTCAATTTGACTACTTACATGAACGATTTGGACTCCGGAATCCCCTTCAAATTCACGATTGATTCTGCTGCCCTGTTCTTCACAAAAACCCTAACCCTAATTCCTTTTCTGATTTTCTTTCTATTTTCTGATTTTTAAGTATAATTAACTGATTTAATTACTAATAAATCAGGTATTTATATTTATGAAAATAAAACCCCTAAGAAAAATTAAGGGTCTAATTACACTCCTAATAAAAAAATTTGGCCCCAATTTTTATAATTTTTGGGTATTAATATTGAATTTTTAAATATCCAATAAATACTAAATAAATACTAAAAATTCCCAAAAATTGTGAAATTTACAAAAATACAAAGAAAATGATATATGATAATTTCATGATCATATAAAAATAAAAATGTAATTTTTGTGGGGTTTTTGATACCCGAAGGGGTCCGGAAAAGTCGTTTTTCGCGAAAAAGGTCAATTTGTAAAACATCTAGGGGTTCAGAATAGCGATATGGTATAGGGCATTTTTAATAAAATATAGCCAATGATTTTGTTTGAAATACGGGCTTTTGAGAACATAATTTTGAGCTGTACAGGTTTTAATATAATATATATAACTGACGATAAAACGCTCAATAAATATCCAAAACACATTTGGATCAAAATAGCCAACACATAACACATAGCAGTTATGGTTTAACGACTTAACACATTTAATCACATAATAAATAAATTCGAATTTATCATTATTATAATATAATACAAGCGTAATTCCTAGGTCATTACATAGAGTCAAGAACTTGGAAGTCTGTTGAGACTCGAAGCTGGTCATATCCCAGGTGAAGGGAGAGTTTGAGGCAAGGGATGATACGATGGCTAAGTATGTCCGCCTAGTAAGGGCCGTAATGACCCAATTCGATGAATGCCATGTTGAGCACATTCCAAGGGAGGAAAATGCTAAGGCAGATGCATTATAAAAGTTTGCTTCATCTGAGATAGAGGAAAGTTCAGGAAGTGTGTACTTCCACGTCCTGAAGACACGAAGTATTGATGTTAAGCTTGTAGCTCCTATAGGTCTGGGGACGTCATGGATAGATCCCATTAAGACTCATATTCAAACCGGTTGGTTGTCGAACGATGCTACTGAAGCACGAAAATTGGTTGTTCGAGCACTAAGATACTCTTTGATAGATAGAATTCTGTATAAAAGATCTTTCGTGGTTCCCTACTTAAGGTGTCTCAGGCCCGATGAGGCACGCTTAGCTCTTAAAGAAGTACATGAAGGCATTGAGGCTCTTGAAGAAGTACATGAAGCCATATGTGGGCAACACTTGGGGGTAGGGCCTTAGCTCATAAGATAACCCGTTTAGGCTTCTATTGGCCAGAAATGATGGCTGATACCAAAAAATATGTGAAAAAGTGTGACCGATATCAGAAGCACGCACTAGTCGTTAGAAAACCCCCCGAGATGTTGACCTCCATCAACTCGCCCATCCCCTTTTCTATGTGGGGAATGGATATACTGGGCCTTTCCCCATGGCCACGTCACAAAGGAAGTTCCTGATTGTAGCCATTGATTATTTTACTAAGTGGATTGAAGCCAAGCCTTTGGCTAAAATCACAACTAAGCAAGTTGCACAATTCTTGTGGGAAAATATCATGTGCCGGTATGGAATTCCCCGCATCCTAGTCACTGACAATGGAACACAATTCAACAATGAGGAATTCAAAAAGTATTGCGAGGAGAATGAAATTGAGTTGTGATTCACCTCTGTGGCTTACCCGCAAGCCAATGGGCAAGCGTAAGTGGCGAATCGAATAATCCTGGATGGACTAAAGAAGAGGATCGAGAAGTCAAGGAATAACTGGGTGGATGAAATACTCCCAATACTATGGGCCTATAGGACTACCTGTAGAGTCATGACTGGAGCAACTCCCTTCATATTAGCATATGGTGCAGAAGCAGTTGTTCCTGTAGAGATATCACATTCCTCCCCCGGGATTCAAGCTTTCAATGCTGAGGAAAATGAAGAAGGGCAAAGGTTAGCCCTGGATCTAATTGATGAAGTACGAGATGAGGCACATGCGAAGATAGTGGAATATCAGAAAAAAGCTTCGTTCTACTATAACCTAAGGGTTAAAGAAAGGTTCTTCAAACAAGGTGACTTAGTCTTGAGGAAAGTGGAAGCTTCTGGTGTAGGAAAGAAAGGGAAACTTGCCCCAAATTGGGAAGGGCTATACAAAGTCAAGAGCGTTCAGGGTAGAGGAACCTACAAGCTGGAGACTATAGATGGTTTTGAAGTCCCGAGAACTTGGCATGCCCAAAACCTGAAGGTTTACTATGTGTAGAACAGTTAAAGTACGATTCTCACTTGTCAGAGTGACAAGTAGGTTTAAAAGCACCTTGAAGATTTGCTTTCTTAGGATTTTTTATATAGAAGATATGTTTAGATTTTATCAGGGTTGAACCCATTTCATGTAAGGTATGAAGAATACCAAGTTATAATAAAAAGCGTTCGACTTAATCTTAGCCTATTATATTGATGCATTGTGAAGGATAAAACCAAGTTATAAACTTGAGTTTGAAAACTCGGAAAAAATACGATGATACTTGGGCAATACAACTGAAAATAATAAAATTCAATTACAAAGTTCAATATTGTCTAAGAAAGAAGAAATACATAAAACTTAGGCCTTGGAAGGCTCAGACTCTTCGGAACCACTATCCGAAGACTCCTCGGACGTCTCTTCAGTCAGTCCCTCGGAAGTCTCTTCGGAAGTCCCCGCAGAGGTTCCCTCAGAACTATCCTCGGACGCTTTGGATACCGTAGGAGACGCTGGCTTAGGGGATGCTGGTTTTGGAGACTCTTCTACCCTGGCCTTCTTTATAACGGGCTCAGGCTCCTCCTCAGAAGAAGATTACTCCTCTTCAGAGCTGGATTCAAGCTCCTTCCTTTTTTGGCCTTGGCTTTGACTCCCCAATGGGTCGTCCTTAATCAGATCGACAAGTTTATCTACAACGCCCCCAAGTGCTGGGACTTTCACAGGTCAGGGGAAAGAAGATTGATCAAGAACCTCAGGAAATTCTACCTGGATAGCCTCCATAGCAGCGTCCCAACCTTCCTTGTAGCTGACTGGATGTAGGAGGGCATCATGCTCCACCATTAAATCCATGAATTCCTGAGTATCCATCCAGCCGTCAAAAGCTTTGTCTTTTTGAGCCTTGAGGATAACATTCTCAGCCCGGGCCGTTTCAAGGTCAGAAGTTGATGAGGCGAGTTGGGCTTCAAGAGCCTCTATCCTCTGGTTGGCCTCCTCCAGCTTCTTGTTTTCATCCTTTAGGCCAACTTTCCAAGCCTTGGCTTGGTGAATCGCCCCTTGAAAATGGACGTTCGCCTACAAGATACAAAGCAAATGTGAGAAATGAGAAAAATTACGGCAAAAAGCTATGAATGCCAAAATAAAAAGACGTACCGTCGCCAAAGCCTGAGCTCCGAAAAGCTCGTTAGCCTCCAAGTCCTGTTGAAGAACAAGGTCATGATAGTCAACCGGGGAAATGGAATGCATAGACCATTCCTTGGAAAGCGCTGTGTTGCCAACAATCAAATCCTTGCCCCGGATTCCCCAAGCGGGTTGGAAGAAAGCCCCTAGTTTTTGTTTAGTACGTAAAGGTTGGCTGGGGCCTTCCTCGCCTGGTTCCTTCGCCTGGAGTAGGAACTCCGGGAAACGATCCCCGAGGCGCGGGTCTTTGAAGACCTTCCTAGTATGTTTCATCCAGGTTGTCTCCAGGTCTTTAGGCCTTGTAGTCTCCTCAATCTTCTCAGCCACTGCAACAAATAAGATAAGTGAGTTGAGAAATTAGCAAAGTAAAAGATGGAAGAAACGAAGACAACTAGAGAAGGAAGGAAACATACTCTTTCTAGGAATGGGAGAAAGGCCACGTTCTATAAGAACGGTCTTCCCGATGAGATCCCAGGAGTGGGAAGTCCCATTATCTTGAGTAAGGAGGTTGAAAGCTCTGGTCTCCTCCTCAGACAAAACTATATCGTTAGGGCTCCCATCTACAGCTAGCCCAAAAGACGAATGAAATAGGGTGCCCCAATTGCCGCCCTCCCAAAGAACGTATAGAAAATCTTTCTTCCACCCCAAATTATTATCGGGGATGGACTTCCCATTCACTATGTGGGGAACGGTTGGGCGCTGGTTCAAGAAACCCACCCCGGATTCTTGTCGGGACTATTCT
The DNA here is from genome assembly GCF_009905375.1 of Apium graveolens. Lineage (NCBI taxonomy): Eukaryota > Viridiplantae > Streptophyta > Magnoliopsida > Apiales > Apiaceae > Apium > Apium graveolens. The sequence continues at coordinate 51,751 of NW_027419118.1, forward strand.
TGAACTGAAAAATCTTTCTAAAAATGACAACCGAAGTAGGGACGTTGTGCTTGGCGCATTGCGACAAGTAGCACAGAATCAACCTCTACGAGTTTGGAGGGAGTTGGCAAGGGCTGATGCCCACATCAGCTAGCAAAACCGGGACAAATGGGTGAAAGGGGAGTCTGATACCTGCCCTTAGAGTGTCCCTGTAGACACATAGTGCGTCCTTCCTCCATTGACAGGCCTTGTCGGCCGGACCCGCAAGAACTAGGTTGAAAGGTTCCTTGATTTTGAAGCAAGCACTCAACTTGTCCAGCTCTTTTGGATCCCGCAAGACACTGATGTGGTCGTGCGCATCTAAATGCGCATCAAACGGGTACTCATCCCCTCGGGTGTTGATCATATCAATCAAGGAAGTGTACATTGATCGAATGGGGAATTCATTGGACTTTCTGGCCACGTTCATCTTGGCCAAACGAGTCATTTTCTTATCAGCCATCTTGAAAAAAAAGGGGGCATATAAGAAGACAACTTTAAACTCAAATTATGCAAAACAAGCACAAGAAGAAAAAAGGGAAAAGTGTTACCTGAAGTAATGCTACTAAAAGAGGTTGGCTTGCTAAATGGAGGCTTTGGGGCTCAAAGAACTCCGACCTACAGTTATTTCTCTGAGATCCTTAACAGAAGAAAAGAGAAGGATAAGTTAGAAATGAGAAAGTGAGGAGCAATAGACTCTACTCACTCCTTTATATAGGAGAAAAAGTGAAGTTGAAGGGACAAAAAGCCCAATAAGATTAAAAGCCCAAAAAAAAAGCCCAGAAATGGAATGTTCCAGAATACTCCAAGGAATTCCAAAGGAAATAAATAAAAATTCCCGAGAATTCTAAAGAAGGTGCTTTAAATATTAAAGTCCAGATTAATATGGATGAGGCCCAATAGGAGGCCCAAATCCAATTAGGATTTGGAAAAATAGAGGCCCAAATCCAATTAGGATTTAGAAGAATACAGGCCCAAGTCAAGGCCCAAATCAAAGCCCTAAAGAGAGAAGGCCCAAACAAGGCCCAATCCAAATTGAATTAGGAAGAAGCCCAATACAGATCAGGATTGAGGTCGAATTCCAGGTCGTGAATTCTATTCAAATTCTTTCGAACAGGTACCCAAAAATTATGAGTAAAAAAGACCAGGATTGAGGTCGAATTCCAGGTCATGAATTCTATTCGAATTCTTTCAAACAGACACCCGAAAATTACGGGTAAAAAAGATCAGGATTGAGGTCGAAAACTAGGTAAATAAGACCAGGATTGAGGTCAAATTCCTGAATCAAGCACAATATTTTTCGAGAATAAGCACAGAAATCTCGACTAAAATCCAGGTCGAAGGTTCGACTATGATCCTGGTCAAAATCCAGGTCGTGAATCCTAGTCAAAACCTTACGACCAGGAAGTAAATAAGCTCAGAAATCTCGACTAAAATCCAGGTCGAAGGTTCAACTAGGATCCTGGTTGAAATCCAGGTCGTGAATCCTAGTCGAAACCTTACGACCAGGAAACACAGAAAGACACAAATTTCGACCAAAATCCAGGTCGAAGATTCGATTAGAATCCTGATCGAAATCCAGGTAGTGGATCCTAGTCGAAATCCTTCGACCAGGATTGAAAGGCTGGCCCAAAATTCGACTAGGATCCAGGTCGAAATTTCGACTAGGATCCTGGTCGAAAAGGGGCTGAAAATTTAAAAATATTTGTAAAAAATTGCAGAAAATTTGGAAAAATCTCGGAAATAAAGGGAAAATTCCTGAAAAATACCAGAAAATTCCTAAAAATAGGGAAAAGGTAAGAAAATAAAAAGGAAGTTTTTAAACGAACCTGAAGCCGTGTATAAGGCAAATCGTTGTAAACGTGTAGGTCGCTCCACACTTTACGCAAAACGATACCCTGTAAGGGAATGAATGAACTTAACTTTTGCGAAATCTTATACGGTTTTCCAAAAGTTGGGGGGAAAATGATAGGGATAAATAAATCCTGATTGTGTAAATTAAATATTATATTAATTATACATGATTTGGGCTGCTAGGCCCAATAAGAAGATGTATGACATTCAGACCAAAAAGGTTAACACATTGATCAGGCCTGATGGACCAGATCAGGCTTGATGGAACAAAGAAGGCCCAAAAACCCTGAATAGTAATTAATTTAGTAATTAATTAATAAGGGAAAAATCAGCTATTGAGAAGAGTCCCAATAAGGACATAAATCTTTGCAGATTAGCCTCTAAGGGACCTAGAAGGATAATGAATCAGTTTCCTACTATTTAGGACTCCAAAGTCTATTCTAATTCTGAGACTTGGCTACCAAGTCTCCTATACCAAGTCCAATTCAAGGACCACCAACATCTATATAAGGGGTCTCACCCCACAAATCAGAACTACGTTTTTTGACTTGATCATTGGCAATCAGCAAGGGACGTAGGCATCTTGTTAAGACAGATTGAGTCACGAAACACAAGAGCGGTCAAATCGAGCATCGAAGCTCACGTTTCTTAGTAATAAATACAGCAATTATATATCTTAGTTTTTAATCCACAACATCATGCAAAATCCCTTATAATAGAGACCAAGGGTAGGACCGTCATTTTTAACCCCACTAACTCACTTTAACCAAGCAAAGTACTCATTTACCCTTGCATGCAAAATGGCTTAAGCTTGTAGGAAGGTCATAGAGGTCATTTCTCAATGGTACTACCACTTTAACAAGTTAAAAACTAAAAACACTAGCTTACTCTCTCATTTTACACACATACTTCACTCTCTTCCCTCCCATTCCTCTCAATTCGGCCGAAGCCACCCCCACCCCCTCTTCTTTCTTTTTTATTTTATTTTATTTCTCAAACAATTTGATCAAGGAGCTAATTCACTCATATTCCCACATTTATACTTGAAGTTTAGCTATTAAAAGGTATGTTTTATTATGTGTTGATGTGTTCTTGTAGCCAAGATTTAGGCCTTGAATTCTCAGGGATTTTAGGACTAAAATCATAAGGGCTTACAGATATGGACTTGATATGGTCTTGGAGATGTATTTTTACTTCAACTTTCTAAGTCATAATCTTGTTAATAGCATTTGGCAATGATTTATTAAAAAGAGCCGAATGTATATAGATTGTTCTTTAGAAATTTCTATGAAAATGATTTTGAAACATTTTTGCTTCTAAAAATGATGAATTATAATGTTTAAACTCTTGAATGCTATGCATTTTTTCATGTTTATTAAGTTTTAAGACTTGCATGTTAGTTATAGCCCTTGCATGATGAAATTAACTCTTACATGTTGATTTACAAGTGATTTTAGACTAGGAAACCATACTTGCTTTCTATGAGCTTTGATACTTGATTTTTATGAGGTACATGCCACGAATTATGTGTTAAAATATTAATTTAAATATGTCATGATTAAAATAGATTAAAATCAGTAGGTATCAAGTGCTTAACCTAAGTGTATAATTCAAATTATGCTTAGAACTTAGAGATATGAAGTTGTCTAGCTAGTTGCCTCTCTTGACCCCTTGATATTTGGTAATAATGGTAAATAAAATGGAAATCAACCTTGTGCAATATAGGTCAGTAGGTTTTATCATGATATTAGGCTTGGTTGTTGGTTTGTTCATTGGTTTTGGTGGTTAAGAAGGGAGTTAAGGTGGACGGGATGCATTAGTCTTATTTGGACAGAATTTAGCACTAGAAGTTCAGGTCATTTTAGGTATGCATTGGTGATGCCTTGTTAGACCCAAGTTCAGTAGAGTTAGTACTTGGTATGTACTTGAGTCCAGAAGCTTTATATTGGATAAAATCATGCATTTGGTTAGGTGCACAAGCACAAAACCGAGAGGAGCTCAGAACAGGGCAGATTTGGTACAAGTCCATATTTGACCCATTATAACCATGTTTTAGGATAGACATTCATTGGGACTTCGTTTATAATAGTATAATGAAGTCTTAGGAAGCTTAACAAGACATTAAAATTAATAATTGAACAATTTAAGTGAGTTTTAAGTTGGTAAAAACAAGGCAGATGTGTAAGCAGGGGACAGTTTTGTTGTAACTTAGAAATGAGGAGTTTTGACCATGTCATGGATAGGACCTCATTAGGCCTCAGTTGGCCTTAGTTATAGGGAGTGTCAGAGGAGTTTTTCCAGCCATATTTCATAGAAATTGAGTTAGAATCATGTGTCAAAATTTAATGCAAAACATGATACTTTTCTGTCCAGAAAACAGGGGAACATTGAACTTTTAACTTAAGCTCAGGTAGGCTCAAGCTGGGCCCTTGAGCCACACCAAGTTTGAGAGCTGTCTTATGATTATAAGAGTCTAATGTAGAAGTTTGAGAGGTAAAATTAAAGTGTAAGGGTGTCAATTGTAGTCATAAACCCTTTGGTGTCGTCCTGAAATCATTATAACGAGCACAATCACTTAACATTTAGTTTTAGAGCACTTATGAGTGAGGCCTAGGTTGATCACCATAATTGTAAGATAGTATAAGGTCAGTAGAGTGTAAGGCCGAAGTCAGGGTCAATAAAAATTTGATGGTTTAGAGAAGGCGCTTTGAGTTATGAGGTCGATATTAAGAGAGTTTTGACTAGTTTAGCATAACTAAGTGACTTGAGTAAGTGGAGTGAGATCATCCAAGCTTAGAGATGCAATATAGTGTGTAGATATATTATTATGTACTTAAATTTTTTATATGAACATGTGTGGCTATGTGAACTATTATGCTTATAAGGTAATTATAAGTGTGTATGTGTATATAAGCCTAAGAGCCAATGTCCGTAATTTTGGTTTATAATTAGGTTGAGTTAGTGAGTATATATTATAATGAGGATATTATTATTTTATGTAGGATCTCGAGACGAGGGTAAACTTTCCATTAAAGTCGAGTGAAGCTCCAGTTGCTCCCACCTGCCAGTCAAGTCAAGCCTTTCTCAAGGCAAGTGTTTCAACCTACCTTTTGTTCATATTGCAAGTGTGTGTTAGCCCAGGATTTATATATGATGCGACTATTCTAATTCACCTTGATATATATAATTCGAGTGATTTCAAATCTATCTTTTGTATTATATGCAAATGCCATGAACCCTCAAGTATCTATTGCAAGTAATTTAACTTTTCTTAGAGATTGCCATGCAAGTAATTCAAAAGTCATACCTTGCTAATATACCAAAGTAATTGTGATAGTGAACCCTGTGTAAGTTATACACAGTAACCTTATCTTGATACTTAAAAGTCAGTTATTCCTTAAAGTCGTTCATGATTGCTTGATAACCCTATTCTTACCCATAAAACATGATACCCTGTTATACTTTGAGCTGATGCTCACCTTCTTTACTTTTTAAAACCTACGTCTTATCTGAAACCATTACCTTGAACCTAATTTGACTTAGTTCCTTTATACTATCCAACAACCCTGTGAAACCTCATTGTCAGATTCCTTGTGAATAGAAACTTTGCGATTCCATTTGATAAAGTATCAGTCTAGTTGATCATGGCTTTAAAGTTGATCTAGAACCCTTGATAAAGATGTTCATTATTTAATAGTTTAATCGTCATTTGGCATCAAATAAATTTTTAAATGAAAAAGTTAAAAGGTGGATTTTCAGTCCCAAAGGGGGATAAATATTTTCTTTAAATAATGGATCTGGACTGAGACGCAAGTCCTTTCCGCTCTTAATTTATAGGCTTCAAGGTTTCCTAGGGATCCCATTAATGTTCTAGAACCCAGCGAGGTTTGGGATTACTTCGCTGCTGATCACCGGCTGTAATCCATAGTGTCATAAAATGGTTTTTGATAAAGAAACAGATTTAAATTTTTTATCACAAGAAAAGATGCCATCACCCTGAAAGTATATATCTTGTTACTATATTGTTGAATCATTCATTTCCATTGTTATTCTTTTATTCTTGTTTATGTATATTATAGCGCTTGTTGAGCATTTGGCTCACTACTTGCTTTCACCCTGATATTACAGCTAGCAGATATGGTTATATTTAAGCAGACAGTGCGTAAGACTTATGATGCCGATTCGTATGTTCGAGCTCAGGTAGATTAGTGATCATTTTGTGTGAGGACTCGATATTAAAATCAGGTTGTAATAATTAATAGTGTTGGGTTGTTCCAAACCCTAAACTGTAAGATCTTGGATCTGGATGTATTTATTTCCTTTTGTTTACTATTGTAATAATTTGTATAATATCTATTGTTAAGTCGAGGCGTGACACAGGAGAAGCATCTCAGGAAGCTATCAATTTCGTGGAAGAAGATTGATTTCTTGAGAAACAACTTCAACTCCAGCAACTCTGTGAAACACTCTATGATAAGGCACCTTCACACCAGGTATCATTTATTTTGAGAGCATGTCTTTTAGTCAAAGAGTCACTTGCAGAAACACTTATTAAATCACTTGTTAAAATTAATCTTTCAAGACTGGTTTATAAGTTTGGGATATCATTCATTGCATATTAGTTGGAAATCCCATCTGTAAGGAATTCTTTATATAAGTTTACAAGTATTAAATCTTCAATATTTAAAGGACTTGTGAATTTATCAGTAATCCAGTACCTCGAACTTAGTGATACTATCTTGATTATCATGATTACAATGTCAGATACATTTTTGTTAGTTAAGTGTTATAGCATTAAGATTGAATACTATTTTAATTGATTTAAATTATAACTGTAGACAATTTCATTCCATATCAGTCTCATAATTTGAATTTTATTAAAATAATATGCAGCATAGTTATTTGTATCTTGTATGAATAATTATGATACTTTTAGTATTAGTAATATTATTTAGAATTTTTGTTTAAAGTAATCAATGTTTATTTCTAAAATCACTGATATTGAAAGTTGAAGTATTTTCTAAGTCATGTGTATAAAACTCTCAATATTTTATATGCTTATAAAGTATTTCTAAAATTACTAATTATCCAGAAGTGATTACCATGTATATAAGTCATATATCATATTGGTGATTATTCAAGGATAATTATAAAAATATTTAAGTGCTAATATCTACCTCATAGATATTTAGTATATATTTATTTAATATTTATTTTGGGTAGTTTGGATTATGAAATTGAAGCAATTCAATGATTTTATTTGCTCCATAATTCAAACTAACTTAAAATAAATAAGCAACATGATTGATTATAACTAAATCTGTCAATAATTGATATCTAGAATATTGATTGTAACTTATGTGTTATAAGTTAATTATGAGATTTTGGTTTTACTGAATTTAGCAATGCTTATATCTTAAGAATTCACTGAAATCAGAATATGATTGTAGCATGATTAGTTGTGTGTAAATTCTTGACTTATATCAGTTAATGATATTTAGTTAAGAGTTTAACTATGAACTAATTATGAAGTATTAGTATTTGTGACATTACTTAGAACTCCTCTAAGTAATCAATGCTTATCTTCAGTCACTTATACTAATATAGAAAGTGTGGATTTTTTTCTTGAGTACAACTATGGTTAAAATGTTTGATTGCTTTATTAGAAGTAACCATATGTTGTCAAGTTAGGATAATTTTTATACTTATTTGCAAATTCCTAAACACTTTGATAATAGATGCAATACTCAATGGATCAAAGTATATGGAACTTAGAATATTTTTCTAAGATTGCAAACAAGACAATGTTGGTTAAGTTTCTTTATTTATTGAACCAATATTGTTTGAGATATTATAGTTGTTAGGAATTAACAATTATATGATATATGAAATTGAATGCTGATATCTTTTTGATAGATAATTGGTATTTAATTCATTGATATCTTATTTTAATATTTAAAATAGGATGCAACATAATTATTAGTATCTAAAATACTTGACAAGTATGAATCAATGATATGTTGTTAATATTTTTTTTGCAGATAATTGTGAGATTTTAAGTTCTGGTGAATTTATATGAGTTTCTATATCTGAAAGATTCACTATAATTTGAAATCAGCAGCATAGTCATTCTTATTAAGATTATTTATCAATACGCAGTGTTGTTGATTATAATTTTATAAAGATAGATTATGGAGTTTTTAATATGAATGAGAATTGCTTAGACTTTACCCTAAGTGATCAACGCTTTTACAAAAACTCATTCAAATTGAAAGACATAATCTTTCTTTCTCTTCTCAATACTGCTAGGTCATCAGTCTGTGCCTTATCAAATCATTTATCTTTTTAGGCATAAAAACAGACTTGTGCACTCGAACAGTTTTAGGAGAAAATCAAACTTCTTTCTACATTGGTGATTTCTTATTTTATTAAAATCTTTTTGAAATCACTATTGTACATCATTTCTCTCAAAAGATTAAATGCATAATTTTCATTCATTATAGATCTTAAGTGCGTTTTATCTCTATATTGCAATATATTATGTGATGCAGGTTCAACCTCCAATGGCATTCTTTCATTTAATAGTCATGAGGTTGAAAACCCACAACTCCTATCCCAGATTGTAAAGACAAACACATAAACAGAACCAACCAACACTCTCTTACCAATAAAATGAAGTATAAATGAGCGTGAGGGAGAAAGTGCCTTAGTGCACCACATAAGGAAGGTTCTGAAGTCAACCCAGCAGCTCTGTTTTCTACAAAGTGAGTAGTAGTTTTAAAACTGAGGCAACTGCTAGCCCCATACATTTTCTCAAAAAGATGTAATGGCTAAAAAGGCACAAAAATAGTTACTAGTTTCATCCTCTCAACAGGACGCGTCTATTGAAATTCGCTTGTTGGCCAGGGTATCCGATGTAGTGTCACCACCTCAAACATAAACAATTCTTGATGCACAAGGATAGGTTACACACACAAAGGAAGAGTTGACGGAAACAAGATTTTGGACAATTTTAAGGTTAGATTTGATTGTTCAAGGTTCTTTAATGGACCAATTGCCTTTACAGGTGTTAGGAGAGGATACTGATCCAATAGCCATATGTCAGTGGTCAGTGTCTACCTCCACAGGACTAATAAACCTGGATGCATCTGCGGATAGTGGATCTGACATAGGTGCATATCGGAAACTTGTTGACAATGATTCAGATTACCTGATGAGTCACAAGGAAATGTCTTCACAGACATTAGAAGGGAACTTTGATCTTTATGCTAAATTCTTTGGATCATTGTTTACCTTCCCAGAGTTCAAATCTGGAACCCTAAAAGGGAAACTAACAACTTGTAGATTATGATTCAGATTCATCTAACGAGTCTAACAAGGATGGGGATTTACAAACTCCCATTGCACCACCTGTGACCTCCTTAAGGATGGCTAAGGTGATTTTCCTTGCAGGTACAGCTGGATTTTGGAGCAATGAGATGAGGGATACACTTGTGAGAATGAGTGTAAACATGAGTGGAGAGAAGAGTGAAACACTTGTGAGGTGCACGAAACAGAATCACACACTCACAGTGAGGAAGAAAAAGAAACACCATATCCCATTCCCTATTCCCTAAACACTGTTTCTTGATAGTTCGGGTCTCAAATCTGTATATGATTGGAACTTAACTCCTAGGAACCTAACATTTACAGATTGGATTAGAATACTTCGAGACCTAACAAGTTCGGGTCCTAACAATTAGGACCTAACAATTGCTTGGTGATCTTACAGTTGGGAGGTATAAGAAGTTGGGAATATTGGTTAATAGGTTGATCAACAGTGAAGCCATTTTGCAGAATTTCAAGGGACATGGTTGATCAGACTCTAACTTGTTATTTCTTTTCCAACCAAGTAACATATGAGAACTCCTTCAGACAACAGCATACATTCCTTCTTTAAGGGGGAGATAAAAGCTTATATAATAGTTTGGAGGATTCCTCAACCAAGGGGGAGAAATAGAAGGGGAGGAAAGAAAAAGGTAAATCACATGTACACTACACCACACCATTGTTGTTTGTAACTACGGATCCTATTGTACGGGAGAGGTGGTAAACACAAGGTGATTTCCTAGTGATCAGAAGAAGTAGTTTGGTTCATCACTATTCTTCATAAGGGGAGAAGATATTTTCCAAAAGGGGAGTACCATTGGTTTTTATCTGCGGATCCTATTGTACGGGAGATGTGGTAGATGAAGGTGATCTCATTTAAGTAGTTGATTCTCATAGGGGGAGAAGCAAGAGAGATATGCACTTCTCAACAGGAAATATGGTTGTACAAAAGAAGCTGTTGATGATTACTTCAAGACTGAGAAGTATTATGTGGCAGAGATTTGAAGAACCAAGGAAATGAAGATGAAACTACTTGAAGATCAGTTCAGTGCTAGAGGAACATGCATCTTTCATTTCAGTTACTCAAGAAATCTGGAAATGCAGTATTTGATCCAGAAAACTAGTAGCATTATTTAGAAGTCCTGGTACTTTACTTTTTCTAGTTGTTAGTTGAGTTATCTTCTCTATTTAATTTGTTTGTTAAGTTTAACAATCAAATAGGGGGAGATTATTGGTGAGACTGCGTAGCTGTATGAACAGTTACGCAATAACTCAACATGATAACAATACTAGAACAGGACAGGTTAATAATACTACGTATATACAAGAAATCAGGAAGAATGAAGATAAGGCAAAAAGAATCTAAAGATTAGAAGAAAGCCTGAAGTCTGTCTACATGTCATTGAAAGAAGTTCATTAATATGATCATGCTTCAGTGAAGAACAAAGGTTAAAGACTTTCAGGGTTTCACAAATGTTAAAGATTCAATATACGAGTGCTACCGAAAGATTTCAGTGTATTGGCATTGATTGTAGAAAGACAATGTTCGAAGCATAGGAATCTGAAGAATTGAAGACAGGGTATAGACAGAGGTTAATGAAGACGTTGTCTAGAGTACTAGAAAGGATTCCAGTGAAAGTACAATTATTTATTGACAGTCAGTGTTCGAAGCAATAAAGTTGAGGCAAGCTTAACAATGTAATCAAGGCTATAATACGAAGACCTGAATCGGGGTTAGTCATCCAGTTGCACTAGGCGTCAACAGCCCGTGAAAGAAATCTGGGTTTTATTTATAGAAGAATTGTTAAGTTGAGGAACGTACTTGGATTGAACGTTTATTTGTTAAAGTACGAGAAGTGGTGCGCGGGGTATACAGCTAAACAGCTCAGGGGACTGGCGAAGCTCAAAGTTTAATTGGTAAATTAAATAAATTCATTTAGTGGACTTTAATATAATTTATTTAATAAACTTTAAATGATTTATCTTATAAACTTTAAATAAGTTTATTTTATAAATCTAAATTAGTTTATTTATATAAGTTCTATTTAAAGTTTATTTTATAAATTAATTTAGTTACAATTTAAACTTAAAAAGAAAAAAAGGAAAAAAAGAAGAAAACAAAATAAAAATAAAACAAAAACAAAAAGAAAGAAAAAGGAAAAAGAAAAAGGAAAAAGGAAAAAGGAAAAAGAAAAAGGAAAAAGGAAAAAGAAAAAAGAAAAAAGAAAAAGAAAAGGAAATAAAAGAAATGAAACAAATGTACAAGGAGTTAGTCTGTTTGTTTTGGTTTACTAGTATACTAGTAACCCCTGTGGTCGCCGCAGGGGTGTTAATATATTAAGTAATCAAATCTTGTGGTATTAGTTTACTGGTCTCCAGCCAATATCCCCCTCACCTAGTGTCGCCACAGAGCAGAGCTACAATTGGAGTCGCCACAAAAATACACATGCAAATAAATTTACCTATCGCCACAGAATCCTCAACCACACATTTTATTGGATAAAAGTCTACACTTTGCAGCAGAAGATAAGGAGCCATTCATTTTTTTCTGTTCATCTTCTCTCCCAAGAGAGTAGTGAAAATGGCAGCATTGATTTACAAAGAAGCTCAAGCTTTTTGTATATCCATTTAACTTCTCACCGGAGTAGCGTTATAATGCCCGATTTAATTATTGTATATTCATAGGGGCATTATAATCGTTACCCGGTAATTAAATCCTAGTACAAACAAAAGCTAGATCGTTGTATAGGATTTGATTTGTTAATCTTTGTAGTAGCTAGGAACTTTGTTGTTCTTAGATTGTAGCCGCTTAATTTATTTACCAGAGTGTAGCAACACCCCTCGAGGATTTATATACGAATATATATTTCCCCGAATATCTTGTGTTCCTTGTTTTTATCGTTCCAAACATTATTCCTCTCAACAACACGGAATCACTAACCGAGCACTAAATATTTTATCCGCTAAAGATTCAAAAGAATTTTTAATTTAGTGATTATCGTATTCAACCCCCCTTCTACGATTATTCGGGACCTAACAGGGGTTGAATATAATTCTAGGTTTTTTTTCGAAATTTAAGAAACTACTTTATCATAATATATCTGTGTTTAAATATGCAAGTGTGTGGAATGATTTATGAATGTATTCAAAACACAAAGTTACTAAACACAAAGATTTAAAAACTTTTTGGTGGATTGAACTTTCCACGAGATATATATATATATAGATTGAGAACTCTGTGATGTAAAAATGCACACAGCTGCTTACAAGTAAATTTACAAAGTAAGAACTAAGAAATTCTTAACAGATTATTCCTTATCTATTTCTCAGTTCTTTCAATCGATATTTTTCTACTTGCTACTCTTGGTTTATATATCACCAAGTTACATGTGAAAGAGACAAACTAATAAAACAAAAATTTCTAAGTCTGATCACAGGTTTCTTCATTTCTCCATTCAGCATCTTTGTATTTCTTCAAGTAAGCATGGAAATGGAAATACATCTTTCTTCTCAAAATCCTGCTACATTCCTTTTGTATACAATCAACCCATGTGACTGTCAAGTCACTATCAACTCCTATTTGAATTTTTATCCGTCGAGACTTTATTGGATCATTTGTCGAGACTCTATTGGATCATCTGTTGAGTGAGACTCGGGTCATCCGTCGAAGCCTTGTAGAAACATCCATTGAAAGTATTTCAATAGTAGTTGACTCAATTTTATTTATGCAAAATTACAAGGCATCTAATATTTACAATTAGCCATCCTATTTTGCATATCATTCTGGTAGTCAACATGACTTATAATATCCTACACCTTCTAATTTTCTAAGACATTACAGTACACAGGATTGTGCTACAAAAACTTTCTAAACATAAGCTACTCTTTCGATGGATGACATATTAAGATTCTCTGTTGAAATCATTCTTTGAAAGTTATAATTACACTTAATTAAATTTGCTAAGGTGTTTTGGTAAAGTATCATCAATCCTACAACATATTCCCAGCAATCTCCCCCAATTTATGTCCACTAGAATTGTAGGCATAAATTTAGGAGGACTTTATGATGACAAAACACCTTATATAAAATGATTATTCCATAGCAGATAAAATTATAAGTGTTACAATTTTATTGAGAGGTGATAAAAGAAAGTTAACACAAGTCTTACAAGCTTTGTTCAAGGTGTTCCTCTTGTCTGAGCAAATTAATCTTTTTTCCTTGAGTGTCTAGTCTTTTTTCCCAGTTTTTCATTGTCCTCTTCTATCTGGTGTTGGAGTTGTCTGTAGAACTTAGATTCATCTTCATTAGATTGATCCAACATCTCCTGCATTTCCTTGAGAGTTTTATTGCGTAAAATCTTTAGTTGGTCTTCTAATCTGAAAAATCTTATGGTATTCTTTTCATCCTTGAACTCCATCAAATAATATGGCCTCAAGTGCACTCTATTCCCAGTGTAAAGAATGGTAAAGACTCTTCGTAGTGCACTTGGGTCTCTCCAACTTTGTCTTATTTGTTTAATTTTGTTGAGTATCTCCTTTTTGGCCACAATGGTGAATCCAAAGTTTTCTTAATTGCAGGGAATACTTTTACTAAGACAGAGTAGCCTGTTAGTGTTTGTGCTCTAGAGACAACACTATGATATTTTAGTTTAAGACATTTGGATTATTAATGTTTATGTTCTTTCGATTATTCACTTTATAATTTATTAATTCTTAATTTATTACAATATAAATGTTAGATTAATAAATGTCCTTGGAATATGATATGCAATTCTATATCTCCAAGTAAGTGACTTAAAAATGAGATTATGAGAATAGTATCAATATTCCTAAAGGTCCTTAGTCGAGTATTATTATTAAGGGACAATAATAATGCATTAAGACTGGTGTGTTTGTTGACTGATGATCATATCTCATTGATCATAGGTATAGTGATACTAAAGTCAAAAACACAGGTATATGTAAATGTATATGGTGCTGGACAGACCCGATGTGAGATTCTACATGTCTATTGTGTCATAAGTAATTCTCACAGTGATAATAATATAATGGTCCGTAGACCTGAAGTCATTATATTTCTATATGAGAATTAATATACATTCATTCCATTAAAAGTTATCCTTGACCGGGTAATGATAAAAGTGGACATTGGGTATATTATGAATCGTATGAGAAATATGAATGATCTAGATGAAATTTAACCCTCCTATTTTATGAGTGATTGCCTCTTGTGTGAGCTAGACTATGAAATGTGTGTCCACGCTCAAATGTTGATTTGATATGGTAGTCTACTCATTGATCAAGGGAACTTGGATTAAACTATGATGAGGATGACACATTACATGCCTTTAGTTGAATCTATAATATTTGGTTAAAGGGATTATATTACATTTTACATTATTCACGAAAGGTTTAATCGATCACCGATTCAATTATTATTACTTGGGTAGCAATGATGTATTACTAGATGCCGCTCATTGTTTACGATTTTATATTAGATTTAAAATTCGTTGTCATCATAATAATAACCTATAGGGTCACACACAAAGAATGCTTGAAGGATTATTTAATTTAAATTGGATTTAAATTAAATTAAAGTAGTTCGAATTATTTATAATATTAATTAAGTATGACTTAATTAATTAGATAAATTTTGAATTTACTAATACCATTTATGAAATCAAGTTGTTAAATAATTACGTGTGACTTAATTATTATACAAATAGGAATTTCGAATTGATAATACCTCCTAATTAGTTAAGAGTTATAATTCTTTTTCTACTCTCTATATAATATCCCTTATGTGGCTGATTTTGTGTGAAAGACTTTTACTAAAACCCTAGCCACCAAGAGAGAAGATGGAGAGAGTAAGAAGAAACGAGTTTGTACTAGTACATGTTAAGTGGCATTTATGTCCACTTAGAATGCTTCATAAAGGCTTGAATTGGTGTTTTGTACTCGAGTTATTTGTGTATTTGTATTTCAGGCATAGCTGAAGGAAGAAGGAGGTTTAGCATTATTTTGGTGCTAAATTAGTGTACTCCGTTGTTCGCCTGTTGATCTCCATAAAAAACCAGCAAATAAAACAGAAGCAAGAATTTTTTCCAGAAAGTCAGCGCGCCCGCGCCGGTTTGTCAGAGGTACAGTGCGTCCGCGCTAGGCGCGGCGGCATCGGGTCGAATTTTGTTATTCTTGATTTGATTAGAATACTGATCTGCTGGACTTCTGGATTGATTGGGCTGCTATATAAAGACAACTTAAAGACGTTTTTCATAATGGAAACTAAGGAGAAGACGACGAGAAGTCCTAGGAGCACAAATACAATAAAGGCGAAGAGGATCTAGTTTATTCTTGTGATTCTTTGTTTAAGTTGTAATCTTGGATGCTAGTTTTCTTGTTTGTTGAACCTATTACTCTGGATTACGTACTTTGATTATTATTCAGTTTATAAAGACTTAGTTTATTATACCATGCTTTCATCAGAACCCACGGCGATGATGGGTTCGGTTATGAACTAATCGTTATCATGGGAATCTAACCGATCTAATTATGGATTTTAATAGTTAATTTGTTCTGATACCTTAGTGTGTGGTGATTGTATAATTTCCTAGTATTGGTTATGTTTATTCGTCTTATGTTCGTCGCGAACATATAAGATAGCGTGTTAATCTCTAATGAAGCGACAATGAATTTAGAGGTTTAGAACTTGCCATGCTAGCATAGGTTCATGTATTTGTTATGCATGATTCATAGGTAATTTTAACAATCTTATTTTCCCTATATAATCAAGATAGATAACTTGTGCATCAAACCTTTATGTTGTCAAATTCTATAGATATATAGGGTCTCAATATAATTGGTGTCTATTTAGCTTCTATCTCTTTTGTGGATGTCTGGTAGTAGGGTATTCGTACAACGAAAGTTGGCATTTACTAGTTTCGTGTTATCAGATTAGTTGTCATCACCATTGCATGCTAAGATTAAGAACAATGACTTGGAATGAAGTATTTTATCAAGTTAGAATCCCATGTTTGTCTTATATAAGTAATTCAACCTCAATTCTCTTAGTTAAGTTAGTTTTAGTATAATTTATTAGTTATAATCAAACCAACTTGTTATTTATCTTACCAATGAATAATAACCATACCATTGTTGCATAAGTGCATAGATTGAAATTAACCTAAACAAGGCTCTGTGGGAATGAATTACAAAGAATTCTATATTACTTGCGAACGCGTATACCTGCGTGAATATTATCGCGTGTTTTCATCTTAACAAGTTTTTGGTGCCACTGCCGGGGACTCGGTGTTAATTTTTAGTTTATGTTCTTGACATCAGTGGTCGTTAAAGTTCATTGACTCGGATATTTTACGTACTTGTTTACTTGCTGCTTTTTCAGGTACTCTAGAGAGCGTTTATGCTAACGCGTTCTCGATCTCGAAAGAGAACACTGGATAAAGCGGAGGAAGAAATTTTAGTAGAGGAAGAAGTTCTTGTAGAAGAGGAGAAAGTTGAAGAAGAAGCTCTTGTTGCAATGGGAGAACCAGAAGCGAATACGAAGGCTTTGATGGATTACTCTCAACCAAAGATCAATGATATTCAGTCTAGCATTGTCAGACCAGCTATCACGACTAACACTTTTGAAATCAAGGCAAGCACGATTCAGATGGTGAAGAACTCAGTCCAGTTTGGGGGTTCTCCTGTAGAAGATCCCAACATGCACATCAGATATTTTGTCGAGATCTGCGACACTTTCAAATTCAACAATATTTCTGAAGATACTATAAAGCTAAGGCTTTTCCCATTCTCTCTAAGGGATAAAGCTAAGTGTTGGTTGCATTCTCTACCACTAGGCTCCATCACCAAGTGGGAAGATCTTGCTCAGAAGTTTCTTACTAAATTCTTTCCTATGACGAAGACAGCTGCAATTAGGAATGCTCTTACTCAATTTGCACAGTAATCGGGAGAGTCTTTATGTGAAGCTTGGGATCGTTATAAGGAGATGCTTAAAAAGTGTCCTCATCATGGGATGCCTGACTGGATGATTATAAACTGCCTTTTATAATGGTTTGGGTCCGACTTCTAGACCCATGCTTGATGTAGCATCACGTGGAGCCTTATGGGCTAAGAGCTATGATGAAGCTTATGATTTGATTGAACTGATGGCTGCTAATGAATAATATAACGCGTCTCAGAGACTAACGCAAGGCAATATAGTAGGAATTCTGGAGGTAGATGCAGCTACTGCTATAGCTGCTCAGCTTAAGGCTTTGACGATGAAGGTGGATTCTTTGGCTAATTATGGAGTTAATCAGATTACTAGTGTCTGTGAGCTTTTTGTTGGTGCGCATGAGATGGAGCAGTGTGCTATTTCTAGTGAATCAGCTCAGTTCCTGAGCAACTTTTAAAGGTCGCAGCAACCAGTTGCAGCCACCTATCATCCCAACAACCGTAATCTTCCTAACTTCATCCGGAGCAACACTCAGAATACGGTGTAACAACCTTATCAATAGTATGCATCAAAGTAATACAACCCTCCTGGTTTTCAGCAACCGTAATATGCACCAAGAAAACAACTCCAACTACAACAATCTAATGAAAAATCTGAATTGGAGGAGTTGAGGCTCATGTGCAAAAGCCAAGCGGTTTCTATCAAGACTTTGGAGAATAAAATTGGGTAGATTGCCAATGCCTTGCTAAATTGACAACCTGGTACACTCCTTAGTGACACAGAAGTTCCAGTCAAGAAGGAAGCAAAAGAGCAGGTTAATGCAATTACATTAAGGTCTGGGAAGGTTGCAAGCCAAGAAAAAGCTCAAGTTCCAGAATCTGAAAATGTGGCTGAAGAAGAAGTGCAGAAGGAAGCAGAAGTGGAAATAAGGAAGAAAACTGTGGAACACACTCCTCCTAAGGGTAATATAGGGGAAAAACAGGTTTATCCTCCACCTTCTTTTCCTAAGAGGCTGCAGAAGCAAAAGTTGGATAAGTAATTTGCTAAGTTTCTAGAGGTGTTCAAGAAAATTCATATCAACATACCTTTCGCTGAAGTTTTTGAACAGATGCCTAGATATGCGAAGTTTATGAAAGGTATTCTCTCTCGAAAGATGAAGCTCGATGACTTAGAGACCGTAGCTCTCACGGAGGAATGCAGTGCTGTGCTGCAACATAAGTTGCCTCCAAAGTTTAAAGATCCTGGAAGCTTCACTATTCCTTGCACCATCGGAAACTTGTCGTTCGACAAGTGTTTATCTGATTTGGGAGCTAGCATCAATTTGATGCATGTCTGTCTTCAAAAAATTGGATTTACCTGATCCAAAGCCTACTTATATGTCATTGCAATTAACCGATCATTCGATTACATACCCACGAGGCATTGTGGAGGATGTCTTGGTCAAGGTGTACAAACTCATCTTTTTTGCTGACTTTGTAATTCTTGATTTTGAGGAGGATAAGAAGATTATCATAATTCTGGGAAGACCATTCTTGGCTACTGGCCGAACCTTGATTGATGTGCATAAGGGTGAGCTCACTATACGAATGCTGGATCAGGATGTAACTTTTAATGTTTTCAATACTATAAAATTCCCTATTGATAATGAGGAGTTCTTAAAGGTGGAATTGGTAGATTATGTGGTTACTTCAGAACTTGATCAAATGCTAAGGTCTGATGGCTTAGAGAAGGCCTTGTTGGGGAATTCAGATAGTGAATGTGACGAGCAGTATTTGAATGCTTCTCCTTGGAAGTGAAAGCTGGATATGCCTTTTGAATCTCTTGGAATGTGTTAGGTCCCAATTTGTTTGTAGAAGGGGGGGTTGAATGCAAACAATACCGTTTAGTCGAATAAAATGCGGAATAAAATTGTGAAACAAAATTCAAGTTAAATAAAACTTTTATTAAACTTGAAAGGTGTTACAACTACGGTATCAGTTACAAGGAATTAATCTCAAATCAATTATTACAAATCTAGAATAAATTCGACATGAACTTTTTCTATTTTTGTAATTAAAAGATCAAATGCTAAATGCGATTTGAGATTAAGTTCTAGGGATTTTAATCCGCTAGATTGATACACAAGAACAAGATAAGTATTTCTAGTTGATTGGATTTAACTTTACAATCTAGAAATTGATCTTGAAGTTGCAGATGAGATGTAATATTTTTCTGCTCCTTTTTCTTTTTGTTCTTGAGTATGTTCTGTTTTTGATTGATATTCTTTTAACTGGTCTTCTGCTTCTTTTAAACAACACAGCCGAATGTAAACATGTACTGGCATGACAATCTCTTTGGCTAGCAAGACTTTCGGTATGACAAAATTTACAACTAGCAAGACAATTAAAATGAGCTAGCAAGACTTTCGGTATGACTATTGATTGTCATACCGATTGTCATATTAGTTCAAATAAATTGTCTTGCTGAATTAATAACAGATTTTAATCTAAACAGAAATTCTAATAAGACAATTAAATGTATTGGCATGACTTTCGGTATGACTATCAATTGTCATACCGATTGTCATACTAGTTCAAATGAATTGTCTTGCTGAATTTAAGCAGATTTTAAACCAATTAAAATCTTGTAAATCCTTAATATTAATTCTAAATTAATTAATCAATTTAATTCAATTAATCAATAAATTAATCTTTGCAGATATAATTTATTTTCTTAATTAAATTATATGACTTAATTAATTAATAGAGAATTAATACTAACCCTGAGCAGCATCCATTCTTCTGACAATCTTCTGAAAGTCACTGAGACTTATGAATCAATTCCGCCACTTCAATGCTGACACTCGATGTACTGTCTGGTTCATGAGTGACTAACTTTGGTGACGTTTCTTCATGTCTTGACTTTGATATTCTGATTGAATCCTTGTAATAAATGATACCCTGACGAGATCTCTGTCACTTGATTAAATCCACGATCTTGATTTATATCACTGAGGCATGATCAAATTCTTGAACTTCTTCCAGTGAATCTTCAAGTCTGCAGATGAACAATGTTTCTTTATTCTTTGACAGATGTTACTTTGTGAGATCTCTCTGATGATTGATCCACTATTTACTTATTACATTCTTATTTGAGTTGAGTTAAATACTCGAATAAACGAGTAGGCTATGACATATGCCTTTCAATCTCCCCCTATTTGCTTGTTAGACAATAACAACAAATACCTAGAGGATAACTCAACTAACAAATAAGAAAAAGATATAAACAGTAATGTAAAGTAAATAGCAGAAAAGTTCTGGATTATATTTAACATTTTCCAGATTCCAAATGAAATTTACAAGTGAATACAAGATAGATGTTCCTCTAGCCTGAACATATAACTACATTAGACTATCTTGATTCATAAAGCTCTAATCATATTACATTGAGTTTTGAGCTAATTGACTTCAGTTGTCTTCTCTTCTGACTTCACCTTCTTCTAAATCTTGAAGCAATTCCTTGTCAAAGACACGATCCTTTTCTGAAGTGAAGCCTGCTGGTCTGACTGGTTGAACTCCAACTGACTTCAGCTTATTCTTGAGTTGATTGTACCTTTTAACATTCTTTTCATAATAAGCTTGAATCAAGTCAGCAGCTTGAGTCTTCAATATGGATGAATATCCAGCAGTTCTCAAATGATGTTCCATCCAGACCAGATGCTTAGCTGAGTAGTCTTTAAGAGATTGTATATCTAGCTGACAGATTTGAAGACAATCAGACTTAAAGAATCTCACTTGATGAGGATTGTTGACCACTTGAGGACTAGCCCTGCTGGCAAACTCTTTAAGCCTTTTTCGAAGAACTTCATTCAATTCTGAGCTTCTTTTGACTTTGTTTAAAAGAACCCAAATCTCTGACAAAGAACGATTCTCAAATAGATGAAGTGACACCTTGAATGATCCTTCACTCTGACAATATACAAAAATGCTCATCTCATTTAGGGATCTATCAAAAGCAGCTGTGATCCTTGAGACTTCAGTCTTGATAGCATTCATGTACATGTCATTGTTAGGATTTGAGATTTCCAGCTTGTCAAGAAGATGTAAGAACTGCCTATCATTGTTAGTGCTCAGCTGAGGCATATCGAGTACTCTCCTAGCTTCATCCCATTTTTCACCAATCTTTAGTCTGACATCTCTTCTCCTTTCTTGAGCCTTAATGTCATGAAGACGTTGCTTTTGAAGAGTTTCTGTTCTTTGTATGTCTTTCCTCCTGTCAATGATCTGAGAGACCTTCTTGAGTTCAGCTTCTTTTCTTTTCATCTCTGACTGCTCCTTCTGAAATTCTTTCTCAAACATAGGATCCACTGTATCTTCCTCTTCCCAATCTTCAAAGTCACTTTCCTCTTCAGCTTCAAATAACCCATCTTTATCTTCCTGAACTGGTTCAGTGGGAATGTCAAAAATATCAAAGTCATCCTGTTTTCCACTGTAGTAGACATCATCAGCCTTTCCTTTGTTTCCAGCAGAGGTATCTTTTTCTTTCCCTTTGGCACTACTCCCTTTCTTCTCCCCCTTAGTTGAGGGATCCTCTACCGACCTTCCTTTGGAACCTCCATCACCTCCAGAGCCTGATCCTCCACCAGACGGTCCTTCAAAATAAGCTCTTTGTTCTTCATTAGGGCAATGAGAATTCTTGATCATGTAATATAGGTGCTTCATCCCTTCATTGAGATGTTCCATGCCCGTCTCTATCTTTAGAAATCTTGAGGAGTCCAGTGAATGATTCATCTCAACGAGGTCTTCAAGAGAAGTCATTCTTGTGTGTAGAGAGCAGAAGTTGGATATGTCATCAGCTGATAGAGTTGGAGTGTCCTGAATAGAATTGAGCTTTGGTATTACAGTGGTCTTTAGATCTGAGATGTCATTTCTTATGATTGCAAGCTGATTGTTGACAGAGGTGGAAGAAGAAGACCGTTCAACCACTTGTGCTTTGAATGCTTGAGCTTCAGCTTGGCTTTTAGCAAGTTCTTCTTTTAGGGCAGCAATCTGAGCTAACAGGTTTACAGTATCAGTGTCTGTGTGTGCTCTCACCTGAATTTCACTCGTGTTTGGTTCACTCACCTCACGTGCATGTGTTTCTCTCAATATAATTGCTCGTGAGGAGTCTTCCTGTTGCTGTTCTTCTGTACCTGCATTAAAAATCACCCTAGCCTCTTCAAGAGAGGTCAGTGGTGGTGCAATGGGAATTCGCGAGTCCCAATCCTCAGTCAAACCTATCAAATCTTTTGGAATAGATGTCTGAATTGCTTCAGGGATAGATTGACCGAGTTGCCCTCCACTTTCTCCAGATAAATCTGCGAGTGGAGAATCCCATAAGGGAGCCAGAGGTGTTGGATCTGGGAGGGGAGAAAATGACTCTATTAAAGATGGCGGAGAGTCAGATTTTCCCTCTGAAGCATGTGACTGCTCTTCTGCCGTAACTATGGCAGGCACTGTAACCGACTCTACGTGCACTCCTCGCTGTGTGTCCTGAGTATGATCTGGGGAAGTGTATGGTTCCATTGTGAGTAATGGAATTGTGCTTGACTCAGTACAAGATGTCATGGCCCTATGGCGAATTTCAATAGATGCATCCTGTTGAGAGAATGCCTGTAGAAACTGTTCATTGGCCATTTCAAAGTCCATGTCCTGTTGGGAGGACAAGGATGGGCTTTCAGATGCCTCAGAATATGTTCTTCTTTTCTTAGGAGGAGGCAGAGCTGAGGGTTCACTCATATTTAACAATGTACTACTTCCTAGTAATCTCCTGGGTAACATTTTAGACAGTGGGGGAGAGGTTGAGATAGAATGTGACTCTGTGTTTGGCTCTATGACCTGGGATTGAAGCTGTGGTTCTACAACTTCATGGTCAGCCCTATCAACCACTGGGGGTCTTTCAACAGAAGTAGGAAGAGAGTGAGAGTGAGGAATTACTACCTGTAATGGAAGAGCCTGGGTGGCTTGAACCACTGGAGGTTGAGGTTGCTGTTCATGGCCGGGAAGATTGAAAATAGGTAAAGGAATATAAGTGGCCATGAAAGCAGATACAAGTACTGGAACTTGCATAAATTTGAAGGTTGTGTCTTGGCGAGTGTAAATCTTTTTGCTAACTGGAGGGGGTTCGGTTACTGCAGAGTTAGCAAAAAGGGCTTTGTGTTCAGGTGAGAGAAGATGATCTGCTATAAGCATGAGAAAACGAGCATAGTAACATGATACCCTACGATTTGTAGAATGATCACGTAAAGCAGAAGTTAGACGTCTCAAGAGAATGGGAAAAAGTAGTTTGCCAAAATTGATCCTTTGATTGAAAACAACCGCAAGACCAATATACTGCAGAGTGGAAGTGATGTTATGAAAATTGGATTTTGTGCAGTTGGCAAACACTTTGGAAAGTGTATCGAAGAAAATATCCCATTCAGACACCAAATTTGATTTAGAGAGTTTGGTTAAATTGATCACCCCCTGATAGTGAATAGCATTGAAAAAATTTGTGATATCATTTTCAGAGGGTAAATTACAGAAATTGTCTAGTGGAAAATTTAACGCTCGATTGACGACTGTTTCATCAACTACATACTGTGTGTTTGCGACGGTGAATGAAAAAGATTTTGAATCATCGGCCACAGTAGAGGTTGTGCAAATCAGTCTAAGTAGATCGACGTTTAAAATCACATTTGATTTAATAGCAGAGCTAACAATCGAATGGTCATTTAAAAATCTAATCCATGGCTTAAATTTTTCAACATCACATTTTTCCGGATTAAAATAACCAACCTGATTATGCGCGACAATTTGGAAATTGAGAGCCATTTAAAATAATAATAAGACACACGCTTTCAGAATTTTAAGAATAATATTAAGAAATTCGAATTAATTAAATTTATTTAATAATTCGAATTAAATTAATTATAATCGAA